>NC_143033.1:92301128-92531128 GCF_057628025.1 Oncorhynchus mykiss | reverse complement strand
GGAGAGGCTTCCATTAAATAACACCATCTGTGTTCTGTTGTCAGGTAACTCTTTATCCACAATATAGCAGGGGCTGTAAAGCCATAACACATACGTTTTGCCAGCAGCAGACTATGATCGATAATTTCAAAGGCCGCACTGAAGTCTAACAAAACAGCGCCCACATCTTTTTATTATCAATTTCTGTGTGTCTTCCAAGTCCAGTAGGTGAACAATCAGACATGCCAAACAAGCAGATTAATGTCACAGCGTGACTACGTTACCTAAACTCTAAGCCCGAGTTCTGCCTCAGAGGAACAGAAACGTACCTGATTCACACTGTAGGGCCGACCCAACCTGTACTGGTCTGGCTTGAATATTTTATTTTCATATTGTTCTTTCCAGTGTGGTTGCAGCAACTGTGATGGAGGTGTAACCATGCCTGTCCAGTACAGCTCCACTTGGCTCAGTAGTTTAAAATGGTAGTAGAGAGCTGCCCCTAGCTCTGGTTTCACTGCCATAGATTTGACTACAGGTAAATCACGGCGCTCAATAACCAATGAGTATTCAGGTAATACTAGGAAGGGTTATACTAGAACAATTACAGCAGGGAAGGAAGACAGATTTGAGACAGATTTGCTGACTGTGAAAGTTAACTGCCACAATATCTGACAACAAAAGAATGTCAATGTACATATCCCCTTTAAGAGAAATTCATGCTAAGCAACTGCAAACAACAACAGCAAAAGTAAACATCAGTGAACAGCTGTGACTGCCCAAGTGAACACAATGTAAGAAAGTGAAAATAAGGTGAGTTTATTAGTGAGAGAAAAACACTAACAAACAAAAAAAGCTCACCAGGCAATAACCCAGAGCGCTAGAGGCAGTCTCCTGTGATAGATAAGACATGTATAGAGACAGTCTCCTGTGATAGATAAGACATGTATAGAGCCAGTCTCCTGTGATAGATAAGACATGTATAGAGCCAGTGTCCTGTGATAGATAAGACATGTATAGAGCCAGTCTCCTGTGATAGATAAGACATGTATAGAGACAGTCTCCTGTGATAGATAAGACATGTATAGAGGCAGTCTCCTGTGATAGATAAGACATGTATAGAGACAGTCTCCTGTGATAGATAAGACATGTATAGAGACAGTCTCCTGTGATAGATAAGACATGTATAGAGCCAGTCTCCTGTGATAGATAAGACATGTATAGAGCCAGTGTCCTGTGATAGATAAGACATGTATAGAGCCAGTGTCCTGTGATAGATAAGACATGTATAGAGCCAGTCTCCTGTGATAGATAAGACATGTATAGAGACAGTCTCCTGTGATAGATAAGACATGTATAGAGGCAGTCTCCTGTGATAGATAAGACATGTATAGAGACAGTCTCCTGTGATAGATAAGACATGTATAGCGCCAGTCTCCTGTGATAGATAAGACATGTATAGAGGCAGTCTCCTGTGATAGATAAGACATGTATAGAGACAGTCTCCTGTGATAGATAAGACATGTATAGAGCCAGTCTCCTGTGATAGATAAGACATATATAGAGCCAGTCTCCTGTGATAGATAAGACATGTATAGAGCCAGTCTCATGTGATAGATAAGACATGTATAGAGCCAGTCTCCTGTGATAGATAAGACATGTATAGAGGCAGTCTCCTGTGATAGATAATACATGTATAGAGACAGTCTCCTGTGATAGATAAGACATGTATAGAGCCAGTCTCCTGTGATAGATAAGACATGTATAGAGCCAGTCCCCTGTGATAGATAAGACATGTATAGAGCCAGTCTCCTGTGATAGATAAGACATGTATAGAGGCAGTCTCCTGTGATAGATAAGACATGTATAGCGCCAGTCTCCTGTGATAGATAAGACATGTATAGAGCCAGTCCCCTGTGATAGATAAGACATGTATAGAGCCAGTCTCATGTGATAGATAAGACATGTATAGAGCCAGTGTCCTGTGATAGATAAGACATGTATAGAGACAGTCTCCTGTGATAGATAAGACATGTATAGCGCCAGTCTCCTGTGATAGATAAGACATGTATAGAGCCAGTCTCCTGTGATAGATAAGACATGTATAGAGCCAGTCTCATGTGATAGATAAGACATGTATAGCGCCAGTCTCCTGTGATAGATAAGACATGTATAGCGCCAGTCTCCTGTGATAGATAAGACATGTATAGAGCCAGTCTCCTGTGATAGATAAGACATGTATAGAGCCAGTGTCCTGTGATAGATAAGACATGTATAGAGACAGTCTCCTGTGATAGATAAGACATGTATAGAGCCAGTCTCCTGTGATAGATAAGACATGTATAGAGCCAGTCTCCTGTGATAGATAAGACATGTATAGAGACAGTCTCCTGTGATAGATAAGACATGTATAGCGCCAGTCTCCTGTGATAGATAAGACATGTATAGAGCCAGTCTCCTGTGATAAATAAGACATGTATAGAGCCAGTCTCCTGTGATAGATAAGACATATATAGAGCCAGTCTCCTGTGATAGATAAGACATGTATAGAGCCAGTCTCATGTGATAGATAAGACATGTATAGAGCCAGTCTCCTGTGATAGATAAGACATGTATAGAGCCAGTGTCCTGTGATAGATAAGACATGTATAGAGACAGTCTCCTGTGATAGATAAGACATGTATAGAGCCAGTCTCCTGTGATAGATAAGACATGTATAGAGCCAGTCTCCTGTGATAGATAAGACATGTATAGAGACAGTCTCCTGTGATAGATAAGACATGTATAGCGCCAGTCTCCTGTGATAGATAAGACATGTATAGAGCCAGTCTCCTGTGATAAATAAGACATGTATAGAGCCAGTCTCCTGTGATAGATAAGACATGTATAGAGCCAGTCTCCTGTGATAAGACATGTATAGAGCCAGTCTTCTGCGATAGATAAGACATGTATAGAGCCAGTCCCCTGTGATAGATAAGACATGTATAGAGCCAGTCTCCTGTTATAGATAAGACATGTATAGCGCCAGTCTCCTGTGATAGATACAATGCATTTGAAAAGTATTCAGACCCCTTGACTTTTGAAAAATCTTGTCAAGTTACCGCCTTATTCTAAAATGGATTAAATTAAACAATGTCCTCATCAATCTACACACAATACTCCATAATGACAAAGAGAAAACAGTTTTTTATAAATGTTTGCAAATGTATTAAAACAAAAAAAACAGAAGTAAAAACAGCACAGAAGTATTCAATAAAATAAAGAGAGTGTTGCGCCTCTACCTCTTATGGTGTCCACCTCTTCTCCTGCTGTTGGAGCACGGAAACCCCATTCTTCCTCTTAGGGAAAGTGTTGGGTGAAATGCTGTTGTTCAAGATAAGCCCCTATGGGCCCTGGTCAAAAGGAGTGCACTATATAGGGAATAGGGTGCCATTCCAGACACAACCCAAACCTGTACTATAACATCCTCCATGCATTCTAGGGCTGGATGAACGAGATGCCCGTGTACGACCCAGAGACCTACCACCCGTCGCTCACCCACTCTGTGTATGCCACCCTGGAGGGCAGCCGTCTACGCCTGGCCTACCCCCACACCAACATCCCCCGACAGGCAGCCTTCGACGAACCGCCCCATGAAGTCGTGTTCCTGCGCTCGCGCTGCTACCAGCTGGCCAACTGCAAGGTCAGTGTGTCCATATAGACATTTACCTACGGATTTCTGAAGCATCTAGGCTTTATAAAGGGTTTATAAAGGCTTTGTTACAGTAAGTTGTTCATTATTTCTTGTTTCTTATTTCAAACCAGGTCTCCCTGTTGCCTGCTGCCTTGGCACGGAAGAGAGTTTGGAATAAGAAGTACCCTATCTGTATCATACTGGCCGAGGGAGAGGTGGGGAGAGAGGAGGAGGAGGAGAGAGTGGAAGAGGGGCAAGAGGAGGAGGAGGAGGAGGAGAGGACAGACAAGCAGACACTCCCAGACACACAGACACAGGGCCTCCCCGACACTCTCTACCTTTTTGGTCGTACAGGAAGAGAGAAGGAGGATTGGTTCCAGCACTTCCTGTTAGCCTCGAAGTCAGAGTTCAAGAGCAGCCCGATCAGAGACGTGCCCAAGTCTGGTAAGAAACCGTGCTGCCCCCTACTGATATGGTTGGTTACATCCAAATGGCACCCTATTCCCTGTGGGTCCTGGTCAAAAGTAGTGCAAAATATAGGGAATCGGGTGCACACCCTGGACAGGAATCGGTGGTTTGTCATTTTTCATATATAATTAGTATTGAATTGAGTGTAATGCTATTTTAACCACCTCCCACCGCCTGTTTTCTTGACTCTCTCCCTCACTCTATCTTCCTCCATCTCTCCCCACTTCCTTCCTTCCTTCTCTCTCTCTTTCTTTCTCTCTCTCCATCTCTCTCTTCCCCAGAGGTGTTATGCAGTGGGAGCTCCAGTATGGACAGTACGGAGCACCTGCCCTCTCTGATTGGTCTGCGTGATCTGGTGGACTACGGCTCCTACATGAGCCGCCTCATTGGCTTAGAGGGTAGCAGTCCCAGTCCCAGCCCCAGCCCCTGCCACAGTGACCAGGGAAGCCCCACAGCCAGGATGAGGGTACGCTATAAGACTGGACTATTAACCTGGTGGTTCAATGGTGTTTCAATACCAAGACGTTTATTCTTCCCCATACAGCTCTGGTCAAAAGTACCACACTACATACAGTATCTGAGTTCTTAACCTCTGAACCCTTAACCATCGTTAAAATCCTTAACATAACTCACACTGATTAGAATACATCAATACAGCCACAGTTACAGTTACAGTCCAGTCAGTCTTTGGCCTTGGTGAGAGGAGGATAGATACTGACTGACTCAGCAAGATGCTGTATACATGCTGAGTGGACCAAATGGATCAGATATCACCTGGCTGGGATATTAATAGGAGCAGTGTACCTGGCTGTGTCGTATTCATTGGGCACGGAAGCAAACAACCAAAACGGGGAGGGACCTACCTGAATTTGACCGATTTGTTGTGACTTGTTTGCTGCGGTCTGCACTAAAGAATATGACCCTGGCTTGGCTGTGTGTTCTGTTCTGATGTCCTGTGTGGTGAGCATCTGTTGTAGAGTAGGTAGTAGTGAGATGGGGCCTGATCCTAGATCAGCACGCCTACTGTGATTTGTTTTTTGTAAACCGGCTCTGTTCTGTTCTCTCCTCTATCCAGTTCCCCAGTGAGGAGGCATCAGCAGAGGGGGGCTGCCCAGCAGAGGGCCAACCGGCCTGGGTCAATGCCCTGGTGGGGAGGATCTTCTGGGACTTCCTCCGGGAGAAGTACTGGGTGGACCTGGTGGCCCACAAGATCCAGAAGAAGCTGAGTAAGATCAGGGTGAGTCTGAGAGTTGGGGAAGGGGATGGGGGTGTATAAGTAGGTGGGTGGGTGGGTGGGTGGGAGTGTTGGTAGATGGATGGATGGATGGATGGATGGATGGGTTCGTGGGTCAGTGGTTGGGTGGGTAGGTAGGTGGGTGGATGGATGAATGGAAAGATGGAGGAAATGTCTGTATGTAAAGAAAATAATATAAATATCCTCCATGTCTCTGCACTACATGGTAAGTCCTATAGAATCCAACTACAGTGCATGATCCTCTCACTCTCACTGGGGCACTGGGTACTGGGGCACTGGGATACTGGGGCACTGGGGTACTGGGGGGGCACTGGGGTACTGGGGGGCACTGGGGTACTGGGTACGGGGGCACTGGGGCACTGAGGCACTGGGTACTGGGGCACTGGGGTACTGGGGCACTGGGGCACTAGGGTTCTAAGGTACTGGGGCACTAGGGTTCTAAGGTACTGGGGCACTAGGGTTCTAAGGTACTCGGGCACTGGGGTACTGCTCTGTGCTTGTTACTTATACAGTGGGGAGAACAAGTATTTGCAGGTTTTTTGCAGGTTTTCCTACTTACAAAGCTTGTAGAGGTCTGTAATTTTTATCATAGGTACACTTCAAGTGTGAGAGACGGAATCTAAAACAAAAATGCAGAAAATCACATTGAATTATTTTTTATGAATTAATTTGCATTTTATTGAATGACATAAGTATTTGATCACCTACCAACCAGTAAGAATTACAGCTCTCACAGACCTGTTTAAGAAGCCCTCCTGTTCTCCATTACCTGTATTAACTGCACCTGTTTGAACTCGTTACCTGTATAAAAGACACCTGTCCACACACTCAATAAAACAGACTCCAACCTCTCCACAATGGCCAAGACCAGAGAGCTGTGTAAGGACATCAGGGATAAAATTGTAGACCTGCACAAGGCTGGGATGGGCTACAGGACAATAGGCAAGCAGCTTGGTGAGAAGGCAACAACTGTTGGCGCAATTATTAGAAAATGGAAGAAGTTCAAGATGACGGTCAATCACCCTCAGTCTGGGGCTCCATGCAAGATCTCACCTTGTGGGGCATCAATGATCATGAGGAAGGTGAGGGATCAGCCCAGAACTACACGGCAGGACCTGGTCAATGACCTGAAGAGAGCTGGGACCACAGTCTCAAAGAAAACCATTAGTAACACACTACGCCGTCATGGATTAAAATCCTGCAGCGCACGCAAGGTCCCCCTGCTCAAGCCAGCGCATGTCCAGGCCCGTCTGAAGTTTGCCAATGACCATCTGGATGATCCAGAGGAGGAATGGGAGAAGGTCATGTGGTCTGATGAGACAAAAATAGAGCTTTTTGGTCTAAACTCCACTCGCCGTGTTTGGAGGAAGAAGAAGGATGAGTACAACCCCAAGAACATCATCCCAACCGTGAAGCATGGAGGTGGAAACATCATTATTTGGGGATGCTTTTCTGCAAAGGGGAGAGGACGACTGCACCGTATTGAGGGGAGGATGGATGGGGTCATGTATCGCGAGATCTTGGCCAACAACCTCCTTCCCTCAGTAAGAGCATTGAAGATGGGTCGTGGCTGGGTCTTCCAGCATGACAACGACCCGAATCACACAGCCAGGGCAACTAAGGAGTGGCTCCGTAAGAAGCATCTCAAGGTCCTGGAGCGGCCTAGCCAGTCTCCAGACCTGAACCCAATAGAACATCTTTGGAGGGAGCTGAAAGTCCGTATTGCCCAGCAACAGCCCCGAAACCTGAAGGATCTGGAGAAGGTCTGTTTGGAGGAGTGGGCCAAAATCCCTGCTGCAGTGTGTGCAAACCTGGTCAAGAACTACAGGAAAGGTTTCTGTACCAAATATTAAGTTCTGCTTTTCTGATGTATCAAATACTTATGACATGCAATAAAATGCAAATTAATTACTTAAAAATCATACGTGATTTTCTGGATTTTTGTTTTAGATTCTGTCTCTCACAGTTGAAGTGTACCTATGATAAAAATTACAGACCTCTACATGCTTTGAAAGTAGGAAAACCTGCAAAATCGGCAGTGTATCAAGTACTTGTTCTCCCCACTGTACATCAGTCATACTGTTGAGCACAAGGTCAGATGAGGGCAGCAGGCCATCAACATTGGATGGCCTTGTCAGCTCACTCTATCATGGACTGTCATGTGCTGCAGCTCCCCATCACTTGCTTTTCTCCCGATCACACACACTCACACATGCATACACACTTGCACGCTCACACATGCATGCATGTACACACACACATGTACACACACTCCCCACCACACACACACACACACACACGTCCTACATTTTATGAACACCATCATTGTATGTTGTCCTACAGTTGCCGTACTTTGTGAATGAACTGAAGTTGGCTGATCTGGACATGGGTACCTGCATACCTCAGGCGCTCAGCATCTCCAAACCCTCACTGGACCACAGAGGTAGGGGTGTGTGTGTGTGTGTGTGTGTGTGTGTGTGTGTGTGTGTGTGTGTGTGTGTGTGTGTGTGTGTGTGTGTGTGTGTGTGTGTGTGTGTTGCATCTGCATCTTTCCCCTGCTCAGATTGACATCCAGCACGCACACACATTACTTTCTCAGACCAGACCCAGTGCTGACTTTATCCAATTTGTGTCCTACTCTAAGACTGAGTCCCAAATGGCACCCTATTCCCTTTAGAGTTCACTACTTCTGACCAGGTCTGTCACTATAAAGGGAATGGGGTGCCACTTATCCTTAAGCTCCTTCCTATTGTCTTCCTCCGCAGGATTAGCAATCCACTTAACATTGATCTACCTACACACACAATAACAAGCTAATGCTACTTCCCATCAGGCTACTATTGTCATTAGTCTCAATTTGCCATATGACACTGAATGACAACACTACATCTGCCACCTCCCTTTCCCTTTATGATAACATGACAACAATAATGGTTGTCTCGAATAGGAAATCATGATTTGATCCAAAATGTATGTGTGTGTGTGTGTGTGCAAATCTCTCACTTCTGTATCACCTTCATAAAGACCTCTCTCTCTCTACCCCTCCCCCCAGGCCTGTGGTTGGAGTTGGAGGTGGTGTATACAGGCTGCCTACAGATGACCCTGGAGACGAAGTTGAACCTGTGTAAACTGGGGAAGGAGAAGTCCATTGGGGTGGATGCTGACGGACACATCCCAGAGACCAGCCAAGTAGGGTAAGACCTGATCCCTATGTCCTCGTACACCACAGATCAGCCTGCATCTCAGATACACTGTTTTGGCTCATGCTGTGTGTGTGTGTGTATGTTCATGTGTTTGTTGTCTGTATAAAGAAGACAGTTTTGTAACCCTGATTACGGATTAGAAAGAAGATAGAAGTTGTCCCATGACTCATGATGACTCACAATCATTTGGATCCAAATGCAGTATTTAAAGTATTTTGTGTGTGTGTGTGTGTCTCAGCTCCAAGCCCAGGCTGTGTGTATTAGCTGACAGTGATGAGGAGTCCTCCAGTGCCGACTCGTCTGATGAGGAGGAGGTGCCGCCTACTGAACCCCAGGGAACTCTGGGAGATAAGAGCACAGGCACGCCACCACCACCAGCGACTGATGGGTAAATTGATAGTGTCCCAAACG
Source organism: Oncorhynchus mykiss (assembly GCF_057628025.1). Lineage (NCBI taxonomy): Eukaryota > Metazoa > Chordata > Actinopteri > Salmoniformes > Salmonidae > Oncorhynchus > Oncorhynchus mykiss. The sequence continues at coordinate 92,522,142 of NC_143033.1, read as the reverse complement.
GCACCCTATTCCCTATGGGCATGGTCAGAAGTAGTGCACCATAGAAGGAATAACGCTTCATTTGGGACACAGGTCATGACATTTATTTTTGACATTCTTTAATGACAAGTTGTTAACCCTTGTACTGTTTTGTTCACTGGATGAGAGACTGTTGTTGTCACTTTAAAGTGAGTTCCACAGTTGAGCATTTTTTTAAAGTTTAAGTGTTTTTGAAAGAGTGTTTTTACTGAGCTGCGTTTCATGACTCCTCTCAGTGGGAGTGGTGGGAGCACCGGCAGACGGTTCCTGAGGTTCGTGGACAAGATCGCCTCGTCCAAGTACTTCCAGAAGGCCACGGAGAACGAGTACATCAAGAAGAAGATCGCTGAGGTCTCCAACATGCCACTGATGCTCACTGTGGAAGTTCTAGAACTCTCAGGGACTCTGGCTGTCAACATTCCACCTCCCCCTACTGACAGGATATGGTACTACAAACCTGCTAGCTTTAACCATATGAATAGAATCATTCTAGATCTGTGTTTTTATATCATTCTATAGATACACTGAACTGAAAGGTACATTGGCTCTTGTTTTTGTGTTTATGTCTCAAGCAGGTCTTTCTTACTGTCTTTATTTTTGTCTCCCTGACTCTCCCTCTCTCTTTCTGTCTCCCCCCACAGGTACAGTTTCCGTGTGCCTCCCAGGCTGGACCTGCGTGTGCGTCCCATGCTAGGAGAGAGGGAGGTCACCTTCACACACGTCACAGAGTGGATTGAGAAGAAGCTGAGTCGAGAGTTTCAGGTCAGTCTGTCCTCCACCTGTGAGGTGGTACCTGAACATGACATCGTACACGAGCCTATCATCATGATATAGTGCTGTGGTCAAGGTTAGCGTAGGTCCAAGCATGATGATCCTGTAGTAACAGAATGGTTGTTTGATTCCTGTCTGGACTTACTGTACTCATAGGTAAGGGGCAGAAGTGTTTGCATCAGCTATTCTCATATCTACACATAGCTTGACTAATACAGTTGTCCCAAATGATGTGTACTACTATAAATCCAATCCCAGCCATCTGGTACTATATCAGTGTTAAGGTGCACCATACAGTGTTATGTTGATCCTGCAAGTTGCTAGGACTTCATCTTCTGTATTGTTATCTATGTATATTTGTTTAGCATTGCTTGTTGTTCTTGCGTCCACTGCAGAAGGAGTTTGTGATGCCCAACATGGATGACCTCTATCTTCCTCTCATGTCCTCCGTGCTGGACAACCCTCCAGCAGCCCAGCATTCTCCAGCCCACTCCTCACGCCGCTCCTCCAACGACTCCCAGTACTACGTGTCTGAATAGCGCCTCACTGTGGCAGTGGATGGAGAAGAAAATCAATGGAAAACGAGTGGGCATGGATCCACAGTGGAATCTGAGCAGATAGGGCTTGGTTCAGTCCTAGCTTGTGAGGGATGGTCATAGCGAAGCCTGTGGCGGGCACGTACAACATGGCATGACTGGATAGTGGCATGCAGGAGACAGTGGCATGCAGGAGATAGTGGCATGGCTATGTTCTGAGCAGCAAGAGGGACTGGTATAATCGCATAGAGCCTGGTATAGCGCCCAGCCCTACTGACTGAACTTAAACAGCACTTTGCAATAGAGAAGTGACCTGCGATAGTCCTGTAATGAACCAGGCTGATGTTTATTGGGATGAGTCTTCTCCGTGAGGCAGAACTGAACGATTTCCATTAGATGGAACAGCAAAAATTCTAAATGGGCTGTATTGTAAAAATTCACACAAAAATTGGCTTTTTGGTCTTAATTTAAGTTTAGGGTTAAGGATAGGTTTTCAAATGAGATTTTATGACTTTGTGGCAGTGCCAGTAAGTGACCACTCTGCATAGCTTCCTCCAGAACAAAATACACTAAACTGTGTAATGAAGACAGTGAGTCCCAGTTGGCACCATATATAGATATATCATAGGAGGTTGCAACCATGTGTGTGTGATAACATTCCACCAATTCCACTCGTCGTTAACACAAGCCCATTCTCCGCAATTAAGGTGCCACCAATCCCCTGTGCTATATGGTACACTGCTTTTGACCAGGGCCCTGCTATGGTAGTGCACTACATATGGAATAGGGTGCCATTTTGAATAAAACAGCAATAGGTAGATATGGTCACTTGAAGGAAAGTGAATATGGGCATTACTGGTATGAACTGTCACTGTACGATGACTATGCTGTGATATACTGAATCCGTTTGTCCTCAACTCTTGAAGGTGAGCGTTGTACTCATGTTGTCCAGTGGGCTGGCCAGAACATTGGTGTGTTACTGGCCTGACAAAATGGACTCCCTGAACAATTCCTATTTTAAGTGATTGTAGCCCAGAGAAGATTCCTAGGAGATTATTGGTTCTCTAAAACTTTCATCATCAAATGGCTCCGAGTGGATTTTTGGACAGCGTACCCCCTCTTCATTCATCAACTAACCGACAATAAAGCATGTAGAAATGGACAGGCTATCAAGATAATGTGGGGAAAATAAAACTTCATAAAAATACAGTACAAATACATGATTAAGATTTCTAGTGCATCTTCTTGGTCAATTGCATACAAGGTCCAACCAAAATTTGACTTCCGTTTTTAACCGTGAGCCACCAGTGGTATAGTGGAGGGAAGCCACAAGTGCTCTTGTTTAACCATAATTTGTTGTGTGTGTGGGGGGGGGGGGGGGGAAGAGGTGATACATTGAAAGTATAGGGAGAGTTACTTCTTCCCCACGACCAGTTTACACACCAATTTTATTTACCAATACATCACCGTGCCACCATTAGTCACTTATCCAAATTGGTCCCCCAAATGGCAGCCCATTCTATATTTCTACAGAAAATAGGGTGTCATTTGGGCCCTGAACAAAAGTAGTAGACTAGATGGGGAATAGGTGCCATTTGGGACATAGGCAGTCTAAACTAGGCTGAAGCTTATTTGAAAAGAATAGCCAAACACCACCTGGATAGATAAGACTGTTTTATTAGGACACTGTTACTATAAGAACTTGTTTCTCTGTTGAGCTAGTTACAACGGTGGACCACCATCACTTCTAAACATCCTCTGGCAATGGTTCGGCGGGCAGTTTATTCAGCACGTCCTTCTTCAGTGGGCCCTGGAGGTCAAAAGTCACAGCAGGGTCAACAGAAGTCCAGTATTAAAGGAACAGGTTCACCCAGACATGGGTCATGTCAGCTGAGAGCGAGGGTAATATCCCAAATGGCACACTATATAGTGCACTACGTTTTACCAGAGCACTATGGGTGCCATTTGGAACGCGTTAGGGAGAGCACCACTCCACCTCGTTCCCCATCATGCTCTAGTCCACATCCCTTTAATTCCACATCTCAATTCCCTTTACCTTATTTTTCTGAGCACTATTCAGAATCCAGCTAATACACAGCCAATTACACAATTGTCATAGCATTAGATCACACCAGGGGGTCAAGCAAAATAAAAAAGTATTGATTGTTGAAGATGTTGGAAAGATACAGGGTTTGACAGGAACAGGTATTCCAACAAACACGGGAAAATCTTTCATCACTATTCCTGTACTATCAATGACTAGGACAACAGTCATGCCGTAGTCACTTTCGATACAGGGTGTCCGCCTCCACCCCAACCTACGCTGTCCCTACATAACCCTACAGCCTTCCCCTTTACTTACCCACACTCCTCCCTCCATCACTAACATGGTCCGTCAGTCCCACTCCTCCCTCCATCACTAACATGGTGCGTCAGTCCCACTCCTCCCTCCATCACTAACATGGTCATTCAGTCCCACTCCTCCCTCCATCACTAACATGGTCATTCAGTCCCACTCCTCCCTCCATCACTAACATTGTCCATCAGTCCCACTCCTCCCTCCATCACTAACATGGTCCGTCAGTCCCACTCCTCCCTCCATCACTAACATGGTCCGTCAGTCCCACTCCTCCCTCCATCACTAACATTGTCCATCAGTCCCACTCCTCCCTTCGTCACTAACATTGTCCATCAGTCCCACTCCTCCCTCCATCACTAACATTGTCCATCAGTCCCACTCCTCCCTTCGTCACTAACATTGTCCATCAGTCCCACTCCTCCCTTCGTCACTAACATTGTCCATCAGTCCCACTCCTCCCTCCATCACTAACATTGTCCATCAGTCCCACTCCTCCCTCCATCACTAACATGGTCCGTCAGTCCCACTCCTCCCTCCATCACTAACATTGTCCATCAGTCCCACTCCTCCCTCCATCACTAACATTGTCCATCAGTCCCACTCCTCCCTTCGTCACTAACATTGTCCATCAGTCCCACTCCTCCCTCCGTCACTAACATGGTCCATCAGTCCCACTCCTCCCTCCGTCACTAACATTGTCCATCAGTCCCACTCCTCCCTCCATCACTAACATTGTCCATCAGTCCCACTCCTCCCTCCATCACTAACATTGTCCATCAGTCCCACTCCTCCCTCCATCACTAACATTGTCCATCAGTCCCACTCCTCCCTCCATCACTAACATTGTCCATCAGTCCCATTTCTCCCTCCATCACTAACATGGTCCGTCAGTCCCACTCCTCCCTCCCTCACTAACATTGTCCATCAGTCCCATTTCTCCCTCCATCACTAACATTGTCCGTCAGTCCCACTCCTCCCTCCATCACTAACATGGTCCGTCAGTCCCACTCCTCCCTCCCTCACTAACATTGTCCATCAGTCCCATTTCTCCCTCCATCACTAACATTGTGCGTCAGTCCCACTCCTCCCTCCATCACTAACATTGTCCATCAGTCCCACTCCTCCCTCCATCACTAACATTGTCTATCAGTCCCACTCCTCCCTCCCTCACTAACATTGTCCGTCAGTCCCACTCCTCCCTCCCTCACTAACATTGTCCGTCAGTCCCACTCCTCCCTCCCTCACTAACATTGTCCGTCAGTCCCACTCCTCCCTCCCTCACTAACATTGTCCGTCAGTCCCACTCCTCCCTCCCTCACTAACATTGTCATTCAGTCCCACTCCTCCCTCCATCACTAACATTGTGCGTCAGTCCCACTCCTCCCTCCATCACTAACATTGTCCGTCAGACCCACTCCTCCATCACTAACATGGACCATCAGTCCCACTCCTCCATCACTAACATTGTCCGTCAGTCCCACTCCTCCCTCCATCACTAACATTGTCCATCAGTCCCACTCCTCCCTCCATCACTAACATTGTCCATCAGTCCCACTCCTCCCTCCATCACTAACATTGTCCATCAGTCCCATTTCTCCCTCCATCACTAACATTGTCCGTCAGTCCCACTCCTCCCTCCCTCACTAACATTGTCCATCAGTCCCATTTCTCCCTCCATCACTAACATTGTGCGTCAGTCCCACTCCTCCCTCCATCACTAACATTGTCCATCAGTCCCACTCCTCCCTCCATCACTAACATTGTCTATCAGTCCCACTCCTCCCTCCCTCACTAACATTGTCCGTCAGTCCCACTCCTCCCTCCCTCACTAACATTGTCATTCAGTCCCACTCCTCCCTCCATCACTAACATTGTCCGTCAGACCCACTCCTCCATCACTAACATGGACCATCAGTCCCACTCCTCCATCACTAACATTGTCCGTCAGTCCCACTCCCCTCTACAATGATTCAGCTCACTCCCACATCCATCTACAGCCAGCGGGCCCTTCCACCCAGGCCCAAACCCAGCCGGTACCCACCATGAAGGCCCTCTTCTCCTGGGGGGTCTGGAAGTGACCGTAGCCAAACTTGGATGTGGTGTCGATGAACTTGAGGTCGATGGTCTCCTTGGACTTCCGTGATGTGTGCACTAGCATGGACTGTGAGAGAGAAGTACATGACCACACACACACGTAGTTAGAGTTCAACACAAGGTCAAATATATCTCATGCTTTTACATCCAACTCCTATGGTCATGTTGTCCTCTCTGGCATCAGTGGTTTGATTCCTTCACTATTATTCAGAAATTAAAACATCATACATCATCTGCACAGAGGTAGTTGTCACTAACACATGGGCACTGTACCTTTCTCAGGGTGAGGACACGTTTCTTACAGCCGATCACACAGCCCTTCAGCATCAAGAAGTCATTTTTCACGTCACCATAGTGGGGGAACCCTCCCTACAGACAGACAACAGGAGAGGCTGGATTAATAATTACAGGTTAAACGAGTAGTACACCACATTAATGGCCACAACCTGCAATACATACTCTATTATAGTGCAAATACTGGCCATATACCCATCTTGCATGTCAGGCCTCTACGTTTGGCTTTACAGTGTGACGTCAGACAAAGCTGGTGTTCAAACGAGAGGATGCATCACTTCATTAAAACCTCCTAAGGATCCACCCCCCCAATTTTCAACTAAAATGATATACCCATATCTAACTGCCTGTAGCTCAGGACCTGAAGCAAGGATATGCATATTCTTGATACCATTTGAAAGGAAACACTTTGAAGTTTGTGGAAATGTGAAAGGAATGTAGGAGAATATAACATAGATCTGGTAAAAGATAATACAAAAAAACAAAACATCTTTGAAATGCAAGAGAAAGGCCATAATGTATTATTCCAGCTGAGGTGGAATTTCAATTTTGGCCACTAGATGGCAGCAGTGCATTTTCAATGTTTTAGGCTGATCCAATGAACCATTGCATTAATGTTCAAAATGTTGTTTCAAGACTACCCAAATGTGCCTAATTTGTTTATTTTTATTTTACCTTTTATTTAACCAGGCAAGTCAGTTAAGAACAAATTCTTATTTTCAATGACGGCCTGGGAACAGTGGGTTAACTGCCTGTTCAGGGGCAGAACGACAGATTTGTACCTTGTCAGCTCGGGGGTTTGAACTCGCAACCTTCCGGTTACTAGTCCAACGCTCTAACCACTAGGCTACCCTGCCGCCCCATTAATAACTTTAAGTTCAAAACTGTGCACTCTCAAACAGCATGGTATTATTTCACTGTAATAGCTACTGTAAATTGGACAGTGCAGTTAGCTTAACAAGACTTTAAGCTTTCTGCCCATATAAGATGTCTATGTCCTGGGAAATGTTAATTACAACCTCATGCTAATCACATTAGCCTACGTTAGCCCAACAGTCCTGTGGATGGGAGACGATCCCGAAGAAGTTTGAACCAACCGTAAAAATTAGAATGGTTACCATGTTATAGCACATAATTTCCAGGCTCAGTACCATGTCAATAACATTATATTACCATGGGCGTGATAGTCTTCTGGGTGGTGTCGTAGTTAGTGGAAGCGTTGTTCTTGATCACTTTGCCATCCTGGACATGGATCCCTTTGCCAATACGGTAGATCTGTAGACCAGAGTAAAACACTGAAACAGCATGATGGTGGTGAACCTCAGTCTAAGCAGTACAGTATGAACCTCTACGTAATTACAGTCACAACAGAACCCAAACTAATTCCAGTTGAATACGCAACTCAAACATCCACACAGATCGTTCATTAACAAAGTATAATATATTTAGAAAACTATTTTACAAAGTAGTCAGTCCCTTTGAGGTCAAAACACCTATTTTTCAAGGAACACTTGGTCAACTAAATTAATGTCACACGCCCATCTCATCTAATGAATGTCACATGCCCATCTCATCTAATGAATGTCACATGCCCATCTCAACTAATGAATGTCACATGCCCATCTCATCTAATGAATGTCACATGCCCATCTCATCTAATGAATGTCACATGCCCATCTCATCTAATGAATGTCACATGCCCATCTCATCTAATGAATGTCACATGCCCATCTCATCTAATGAATGTCACATGCCCATCTCATCTAATGAATGTCACATGCCCATCTCATCTAATGAATGTCACATGCCCATCTCATCTAATGAATGTCACATGCCCATCTCAACTAATGAATTTCACATCTCAACTAATGAATTTCACATGCCCATCTCATCTAATGAATGTCACATGCCCATCTCATCTAATGAATGTCACACGCCCATCTCAACTAATGAATTTCACATGCCCATCTCATCTAATGAATGTCACATGCCCATCTCATCTAATGAATGTCACATGCCCATCTCATCTAATGAATGTCACATGCCCATCTCATCTAATGAATTTCACATGCCCATCTCATCTAATGAATGTCACATGCCCATCTCATCTAATGAATGTCACATGCCCATCTCAACTAATGAATTTCACATGCCCATCTCAACTAATGAATTTCACATCTCAACTAATGAATTTCACATGCCCATCTCAACTAATGAATTTCACATGCCCATCTCAACTAATGAATTTCACATGCCCATCTCAACTAATGAATGTCACACGCCCATCTCAACTAAATGAATTTCACATGCCCATCTCATCTAATGAATTTCACATGCCCATCTCAACTAATGAATTTCACATCTCAACTAATGAATTTCACATGCCCATCTCAACTAATGAATTTCACATGCCCATCTCAACTAATGAATGTCACACGCCCATCTCAACTAAATGAATTTCACATGCCCATTTCAACTAATGAATTTCACATGCCCATCTCAACTAATGAATGTCACACGCCCATCTCAACTAAATGAATTTCACATGCCCATCTCATCTAATGAATTTCACATGCCCATCTCAACTAATGAATTTCACATGCCCATCTCAACTAATGAATGTCACACGCCCATCTCAACTAAATGAATTTCACATGCCCATCTCATCTAATGAATTTCACATGCCCATCTCATCTAATGAATTTCACATGCCCATCTCATCTAATGAATTTCACATGCCCATCTCAACTAATGAATTTCACATGCCCATCTCAACTAATGAATTTCACATGCCCATCTCAACTAATGAATTTCACATGCCCATCTCAACTAATGAATTTCACATGCCCATCTCAACTAATGAATTTCACATGCCCATCTCAACTAATGAATTTCACATGCCCATCTCAACTAATGAATTTCACATGCCCATCTCAACTAAATGAATTTCACATGCCCATCTCATCTAATGAATGTCACATGCCCATCTCAACTAATGAATTTCACATGCCCATCTCAACTAATGAATTTCACATGCCCATCTCAACTAATGAATTTCACATGCCCATCTCAACTAATGAATTTCACATGCCCATCTCAACTAAATGAATTTCACATGCCCATCTCAACTAATGAATTTCACATGCCCATCTCAACTAATGAATTTCACATGCCCATCTCAACTAGAGCCTTGGTGCTGCGGACCTTCTTGTTGAGCTCTGTGCGGTGGTGGTAGCCCTTCTGGCCGGCACGGGCGATGGTGTAGCCCACACGGGAAGGGTGCCAGGCTCCGATACAGGCCACCTTACGGAGGCCTTTGTGAGTCTTCCTGGGCAGTTTCTTCACTCCCCAACGACTGGTCACACCTGACAACCAATAGGAAAACCAGTAGGAAATGGGTTACACCGCAGGACCAGCCAATAGAATAGCTGAATAGTAATGTACCGTCAGTCAGCAGACATTGACATGCATCTTTTACTAATTAGATTATTATTCGCAAGTAGAAAAACTCTGGGTCTTTGGGCCATTCTGTTAGATCTAGAGATGTCTCAACTTTGGAGATATTATAACCAATGGTACTGCCATGTCATTAATGTCCATATAGATTTCTCCCACTCATCCCCAGGCTGAGTGACAACTCATATGGTCATTCTCAACAACAAAAATCTCTGGCATCAGTGGTTTGATTCCTTCACTATTATTCAGAAATTAAAACATCATACATCATCTGCACAGAGGACATTGTCACGTTTGGTAGCAAGACAGAACAAATGGATGAGTGGGAGATCTGTACCTAGGACTATCTTCTACGGTGACCCTTTTACCTCGACGACCGAGTACCTCAAAACCTCTTACCTTTCATCCCATGACCTTTGGTGACCCCGATGACGTCTATCATCTCGTCCTGGTAGAAGACTGAGGACACAGGGACGGGCTGCTCCAGCTTCTCCTTGACCCAGTCCACCTTCTCGGAGATGGTGCCGCCGTTCAGCTGCACCTCCATGATATGGGCCTTCTTAGCTTTGAGGGGCAGCAGGCGAATCTAGAGAGACACAATTATAAATGTACAGAAGCCAGCAAGATTCACACACAACTTTAGTGCCTCCACTCCCATCACTTCCACACTGACTAAATATTATTTATTTTAGGATTCAGTCTGATCCAGGATTAGCTTCCCTTTCCCCAATCCTACCCATTATTGGGGGAAATGTCAAGATCAGCGCCTGGGGCAGGGTTGTCAAACTCATTTTGCCCCGGGAGCCGCAGTCAGTCTACAACGACATCCGGAAGGCCGCACTGAATTTTGTAAAATATTTACTTGCCACCAATTTGCAAAAATGCATCCTCTATCCAGCCCCTCCAATGCTCACTCTGTCTAGCTTTCATTTGGGAGATTATTAACGAGCTAGACAACTTCAAGAAACTATGAATGTAGGTCTATTATTTCTACAGTTTAGATTTGGTTTTAGTCATTTTAAAGCTTGTTTTCCTACACACAAATCTAAAATGATATATACAACATTATTGTTTTATATATCTATACACCCGCGGGCTGTATGTTTGACAGCCCTGGTGTAGAGGCAACTTCACCCTACAGTCCTGTGAGTCATCAGTCAGGTCTCCGACAGCCTCGTCTATTTGTGCGGCCTTGACTCATATGGTCATGTTTTTCTCTCTGACATCAGTGGTTTGATTCCTTCACTATTATTCAGAAATTAAAACATCATACATCATCTGCAGAAAGAGAAAAAAACATCTGCCAAATATGATAAGAATTATCAAGACCGCTAGAACAGATCTGGAACCAGGCGAATACTCTCACTGGAGACATGATTCACATTGCTCTATCCCCACATCTTACAGTAATCATATCACTGCTTCGACAAACAGACAATACCCTGAATTCAATCAGTAACATTGAGTAATGTTTGTTGCCAACACAAACTTTCCTCAAGTGCAGTCGAGGTACTGCTCCTCACAGGAGTATTTTTAAACTGTAATTTGAAACTCCATACTCTAGTACTCCTCTGCATGTGTGCGTGCGAGAGAGAGAAGACATTTGTTCGCAACGCGGGCCTTGAGATTAGGGAAGGTTTTCCCCCCTTTCAGTTGCCATGTGACTGGTAGGAGCTGGGTAGGCTATAACTCAGACAGCCGTGCCCGTTCTGAAGGGAGGTCCTTGGGGTGGAGACAGATGAACCCCAGGGATACCACCAGCCAATAGAAACTCACTGAGGATAGGAGTGGAGGATTTCTGTTGGATCACATGATTGATAGGAGGGTTCTATGTACCTGAGTGTGGATGAGGACCCGGATGGATGAGCAGTATTTCTTCATGTTATTAAAGTCCTTCTCCAGCTGCTTCTTGCCACTCTCGTCTGTCCACTTCTTGGCATACTTGGTGAATGCCTTCTTCTTGCTCTTGTACCTGGAAGAGTTTACATACAGGGTAGAGATTGAAAAATAATCTCTTGTCATATGTTACTTCCCCCTCCTTCTCTGGCATCAGCGGTTTGATTTCAACACTATTATTCAGAAATTAAAACATCAAACATCATCTGCACAGAGGTCAGTCACAGTCTCTACTTCAATGTGCCCCACCAGCTTTTGTAGAATCTGCGCTTGCACTCGTCACTGAGGTGCTCGGCGAAGATGGTCTTGAAGGACCTCAGGCCACGGACTGTGTCGATGTACCCAACAACCCCCACCACCATCACAGGCGGAGTCTCGATGATAGTGACCGCCTCCACAGACTCACGTTTGGCTTGCTCTGTTGGGAGAGGAGATATGGGTCAGTTGCCACAAAAAGAATAAAGACAAATGGCCTGTGTGTAGCCTACAGGAGGAACGACAAAGTGTCATATCAATGTCAGAGCAGAATAGAGGATTGAAAACAGAGCTGGGCTCTATGGTCAATGCCACATGTTTTCTCTCTGGCATCAGCGGTTTGATTCCATCACCATTATTCAGAAATGAAATCATACAGCATCTTCTCAGAGATCCTTGTCTAGACAGGACAAACAGATCTGGGACCAGGTCTAATTGTCTCATGGCTCTTACTCCTGGTTCACATATACATTGTTCTATCCAAATCTTACATCATCCCACACTGTAAGGCAGACTGTACATACTCAGGCCAGTGCGGTGCACCTCACGCAGGATGTGGGTCATGCCGGCCTTGTAGCCCATGAAGGCGGTGAGGTGGACGGGCTGGCTGGGGTCGTCCTGGGGCCAGCTGCGGGGCTTCCCCCGGTGCTTCTTGCTGCGCTTGCAGGGCAGGAAGCCCATGTGCCCATGGCGGGGCGCGTGGAATTTACGGTGAGACTGGGAGGGAGCGAAACAGATGTTCACGTCAATTAACTTCTGATAATGCTTCAAGGGCTCTAAAACCCCAGGTTATTGCTGGGCTTTACCCTTGATAAAGTTGATTTTGATGTCTACTTTTTACATTTCAGTTGAATTCATATCACCCTTCTCTGAAGTGTCAAACATGGGTTACTAGATCTTGGCTCTAAACAGAACTAGAACTAGTAATATAATAACCTACAAGGATTAGTGAAAACAAGTACAATATAAACTAATAACTTATCAATAACAGAGAAAACAAAGCACAGGCTGGTCCCAGACTAGACATAACACATTAAATGTAAATCCAGGACACTCCAATATGATACATTTGGTATGGTTACATAATGACAGAGGGCAAACAGGAAAGTAGGGTGGTTGGTCGGGTTAGGTGTATAACGCCAACGTCTAGCAAACTAAAGGTGGCGAGTACAAATCTCACAAACAACTTTTACATTTCAGCTAATTAGCAACTTTTTAACTACCCTGCAACTACTTAACATGTTAGCTAACCCTATTGAGATATATATATATATATATATATATATATATATTATATTCTTTTTTTGCTCCTTTGCACCCCGGTATCTCTACTTGCACATTCATCTTCTGCACATCTATTATTCCAGTGTTTAATTGCTAAATTGTAATTACTTCACCACTACGGCCTATTTTTTGCCTTACCTCCCTTATCTTACCTCATTTGCACACATTGTATATAGATTTTTCTATTGTGTTATTGACTGTACGTTTGTTTATTCCATGTGTAACTCTGTGTTGTTGTTTGTGTCGCACTGCTTTGCTTTATCTTATCCAGGTCGCAGTTGTAAATGAGAACTTGTTCTCAACTGGTCTACCTGGTTAAATAAAGGTGAAATAAAATGTTAATAGAAATAGCCCAATTCCTAATATCTTAACCCTTTGCCTATCTAACTTTAGCCACCTAGCTAGAATTTGTAACCTATCATATGTTTTACAATTTAAAATTCACATGTTCCGAATTTGTAACATATTACACGAAATGGGTGATGACAACAAATTAATACCTACCATATGAAATGTAAAATATTACACTAAATGGAGTGTCTCGGAATTTACGTACAGAATAAAATGAAATGCTCGGGGACCAAGTTGAAGAACCAGGGGTAATAGCCCTGAAGAATCCCCAAAATCACCTCCTCCCCATTCGTACCGTCAGTAACCCACACATCCTACATGTTTATGACAGACGTCTTGTCTGGATTAGCTCGGTGACAAGAACAGGTGTCAGGAAGAGGCCTAATGGCTGCATTCTGACAATGAATGGCCATGTTGTGTGCCCTGTCAACCTCAGAGCTTCAGTAACGGCTGCTCAAGACAAGTGTCTGTGTGCTGAACAGCCTATACACTGACTAATACAGGCAAAGAGACGGTCTTGAGAAATTTAGTGACGATCAAGATTCATTAGCCATCAGAACACATGCAGAGTAATAGTGGAACATTAATTTTACAGGGATCAACATACCCACACTAGAAATATGCCTTCATAAGCTGACTGAACAGACTAATCCATTTCTGTGACAGCAAAAAAATTAAGAATATTCTTGCAAATGGACCAATAATGCAAGCATTGTACATTTCTGTAGAAGGATTTGAAAGAGACAAAAACCTGGGGAAAAGGTGTTGCATTGAGGTCAATAGATTAATTTCTGTCCACATGAAACAAATCCTTCATTATTCAAACCAAGTTAGTAGCACAACTAATGGGAAATATTTCCTATACAGCATTCATTACAAATTAATAGTTGAGAAACTCAAATAAAGAAAACGTCTCTAAAAAGTCATCGTGACTGCAATGATTCTGAGGTAGCCGAGAAACAACAGCCAGGATATTATCGATGTTGAGGCCATGTGCAAAAAGCACAACGCCATTGCCCTCTTGCACATGGCATACTGAGAAAGAACAGCGAGCACGCAACGTGTTCAACAAGTTGTCTTAATACTCAACAAAACACACCAGAAACTTCAAATCAAACCATACACACAAACAAACACACAAACAGAGCCCCTGACCGAAGTTAGTAGACCCCAAGGTGCCCTTCAGGTTAGAAATATAGAAAAGACAGCAGGACCACTGACCATGTCTGTGTGTGCCGTCCAGGCAAGGGACAGAAAGAGATAGGAACAAGTGCTGATGTCAGAGTCATACTCAAGATGTTACTCTGTGCAAGGGCTCTAATTTGGTGGCTGGCCCAGTTAAGGAGCCGTATTCATTTTCAAACAAGACCAGGGCTGCCAGCACTGGCTCATGGTGGGCCTCTGGTGGTGGGTCATGTGGTGGGGTGCCCAGACAACTGGCTGCAGACATCTGTGGGGAGAGAGACATCTACTGTTTATCTACTGTTACTGTACAAATTCATAACATGATTGGGAGGAGGACTTAGTATATGTAGGCTTAAAGGCTCTTATGAAGATTGAATGCATGACAAGGTTCAAGGGTATTTATTAGTCACTTTTACGAGCTAATAAACATGACATGTTTCCCCAGCGCAAAACACATGATTGTTTTTAAGCTCAAAATAGCAAAAATATAGGATAATAACAATAGCTATTCAAACCGCTAAATTACTTCATAATGCAATTGTTTTTCTGACAACTATTTACCAATTTTGAGACAGAACTGTCGGTCACCGCAGAGTACAATACGACATATCTAAGGAACGAGCTAGCTACATGCAGTAAAAATATTCATGGAACGCAAAACGTGTGGGACAGAACAAAGGACACATTCTTTGGCCCCAATTCAAAATCTGAACCAACAAAGTGGATATTGGTCAAATCCATCATAATTTGTGTGTTCCAACAGGTAACTAAAATCCGAGCCTGATATAATTGACTATTTTCGCTGCATAATATTTCAAGTTCTCCTTCTCTGGGTTAGAAAATAATTGGGCTAAATGCTAACCCCAGTTCTTAGAAACTGGTAGCATAGCTAACGTTAGTCATATAGAAATAGTTTTTTTGGTGACGATATTACTTCCATTTTTACCCAAACATGAGTGTCAAATACACAAAAATAGTCTTAATGTAGGCTAATTTGGATTGGCGGCAACGAGGAGATTCTGGATCTAGCTAAAATTATCACCCCCACGTGGCACATGCGTAGCGTTTTCATGGCATTTCTATTGTTTTAGTCGAACTCTTTACTACTTTAGATAGCTAACTAACTACCTGATCTAGTCACGGGAAAATACCTCAATTTGATAATCGTAACACGTTTCATTAATACAACTTACTGTAACAACTCATTCTCTTCAGCTCACCACCCTCAACTAGATTTGCGCACACTGATGACTTTCTGGACGTTTTTTCGTAATTTGATGTTTTATATGCCACCTTGTGGACTGGAAGTTCATTGAATTAGAACACACCAGAGATCAGTATATAATGACGAGATCCCAAAGGCGGGAAGGCAGACGCCAAGTTTAGGTCCAAAACAAACCCATAGAAACGCTTTGGTCTTGTTTTGGACATATTTGGGTTCAGGGTCGCCTCTTCCTCTCTGACCACACATTTTCTCTGCGCTGAACTTTTACCTTCGACCTCTGCTTGAAAAATGAAAGAAATGTAAATGTAATATTCGAGATAAAGGGTGTAAATAAAATGTATACATCGTTTTTTGGTAATCTTACTGAAATGTTATTTATGTTCACCATATTACATGTTATACTTACTTCTGACCTCCAACGCCATGTTGTTCCTCATACGCATGCGCAGAAGCGTAGAAGAGGTCGAATTCAATAAGTTTATTTTTGTTCTTTAACAAAAGACAGCAAAATGCCATCGGACTATGATAAAGATGCGTATCCAGAGCCTCCCCGCCAGACTCCCATCGTGGACAAGCAGACGACCCTTCCCAACCCAGCCCTGATTTTGACTAAACTCTTCTATTATTCCGTGGACCTCCCTGTCACCACATTCAGAGGTGAGCTAGCTAGCTAAGCTAACGTTTTGGCAAATATTTTGAACTAACCCATCTGTGGGGTTGCTAACACTAGCTAATGTTGGATATCTAGCGAGATACATGGAGACAGACCATGGCATTAAACATTTATAATGATAGAGGATTTCAAATGACAGATGTGGAGTTCAGAGAAATTGTTTCAGTTAGCTTACTAGATAGGGTTAGCTGTCAAAACTAGCAAGTGTTGCGGTTATGCTTTCTACCTAGCTCGGTAGCTATGTGTGTTGCAGTTTTAGTTTATTCAGGTGTAGTGCATAATGTTGCATGCAGCGCAATGCACTAGACACTAGCTAGATACTACTCATTAAATATCATATTACTGTAATTCAGGGTCTAGAAATGCATCCTTCACCTCTTTCCAGTAATATCACTGATCTAACATTGGACTGGAAGTTCCACATAGCTTTCACCAATCCTTTCATGTGAAATCAGTCAGCAATACGACTCCTTAAGTACTTTGTACCACATGATCAACAAGAAGTAAATGTTGACATGTTCCCCTCATCTCTCAACAGAACTTGTGGAGGGTATCCACTCTGGCAACAAGTACAACTACTACCACCAGAAGTTCCGCCGTGTCCCAGAGCTGACCGAGTGCACAGAGGGAGACTACACCTGTTACTATGAGGCTGAGATGCAGTGGAGGAGAGATCAGTAAGTATTCCTCTTTCAAGCTCGAGGGCCACAGTGCCTCTGGCTTTACTTTCCTCCCAATGAAGGTCGTTAAGGACATAGTCATGGTTTTCCAGTCTGAAATAAAGTATTGTGTGAAAACCAGCAGACACTGGTCCTCCAGAAGTTTGACACCCCTCTACACCAACTCTGATCATGAGGAAAAACCCATTGACTGGATTAAATGACAAGACATACTGTAAAAAAAAGTAGACCATCTTATCCAGAGCGACTTAGTTAGTGCATTCATCTTCAAATGGCTAGGTGGGACAACCAGTCATATTAAGTCATTTTCCCTCAAAGTACCTATCAGCAAAGTCCGCTAGTAAGAGGGGGAAAAGTCAAGTGCAAGTTCACGAAAGGCTTTCCACATCTGTTGTATGAAAAGTCTGATCCGCATCAATTGGTTACCGGAAAGTTGACCTTACATAGTTTGTCCAAGAGATTAATGTTCTGTGGTCAGATATGATAGGACAGTTACAGGCTGACTACACCGCTCGCTTTGCGTGCGTTGCAAAATAGATTTAGAAATCCGTTATTCAATTATTGCGCCAACGAGTGTCTGCGTTGCCAAGGGCTAAAATAGAAATTAAGTTCTGACACAGATCAGAAGTCCTGCCTCTCCCATCTCCTCATTGGTTTATAGAAGCAGGTACCCACGTGCCATCTCATCACTGGTTATACCCACGTGGGTGACTGAAAGACGAACGAGGTCTTGCACCTAATTTATGAAAGTTGCCAATTGCAATATAAAGTCAAGAGAAGAAAAAGCCTGGAAGGAAGAGAGATGATTAGAAACGATTCGGTTGACCGTTTTATGTGTGGATTAATTGGCGGAGTAGAGGACCTTGTGCATTTCAGACAAAATAACAACTCAATGTTTATATCCCAGGACAAATTAGCTAGCAAGTGCAAGCTAACTAGCTAAATTGCCATAAATGTTTAATGTTTTTCGACCTATCCCCAAATTAATATAATTGGTTCAGAGTTTTTGATATTTTAACCTGCATTTGGTGTGGGGGGACAAAATACATTTGTGCACGATGGCGCACGCGCACAGCCGGTTTGGGTTCCGTGTTACCCACTGCTTTTAACCATTCATCGGCTTGTCCTGTTTAGTGAATTCACAACCACCCTACCCTTGTCCCTAACAGCTGTCTGTTGTGTGTGTGTCCCTCCCCCGCCCGCCCAGTAAGGTGGACCAGGAGATTGTGAAGGTGGTCCAGGAGCGTCTGAGGGCCTGCCAGCAGAGGGAGGGTACCAGCTACCATCAGAACTGTTCCAAGGAGCTGCAGCAGTTTGCAGACGTGGCCAAGGCCTACCAGTCACGCTGTAAGTACCACTCACTCCAGTCATGCCTCAATTACAATTCAGGGTTGTAAATATGGCAGTAACACTGTTGATAGCATGTTCCATGTTCCAAGAATGACAGCTAGGCCTATGCGTCGCTCGAACCTCCAACCACTGACAGCACCCGTTATTGAGTCTGCAGATGTATGTTTTAATTTCTGAATAACACTGATGGGAAAAAAAAACTCATGCCAGAGAGAGAAGATCAACAGACCCAAACCTGGAAAAATGAAGGTTACATATGTAACCACGGTTATGGGAGCTATATGGATCACGCCAATATATTGGTATCACTTCGCAGCGGAGGGATACATCCCAGGTGAGGATTTACAGATTTACTCCCGTGTAAACCTGTGTAACGGCTAGGGTCCGCCCCCATATATAGACCCCATGGCCGTGACATGTTATCTACATAATTTGAGGCCCCTCTAGCACCGTAAAAGATTGGAGTGATCCATATAGCTCACATAACCGTGGTTACATACGTAACCTTCGTTATGTTTCACTATATTGGATCACTCAAATATTTTGGTGTACCAGATTAGTCAGTGCTAGAGGGACCTGGCCAGCCAGCGGTGAAGTCCCAGCGTGGGACCAAGACGCAGGGGCCGTCATTGTGGAAGAGGGGTCCCGGCACATCCCCGGAAGGGGAGGCGACGCCCAGGACCACTGAACCAACCGCAGAGGGAGGTGCCACATTTACCCGATAGTACCTAGCAAAGGTCCACGAGGAAGCCCAGCTGGCCGCAGCACAGATATCAGCGAGGGCACTCCTCGCAGTAGAGCCCAGGACACACCAACACCTCGTGTTGAATGTGCCACCACAGATCCCAGCTAGGCGATATGCTGTCGTAATCGTTTCCTCGATCCAGTGAGAGAGCCTCCACTTTGATAGCCCAGCCCCCAGGACTCTCGTCATAGCAGACAAAGATCTGGTCTGTTCTCACTGACTGTGTCCGCTCCACATAGGCAGCCACAGCATGCCGGAGAGGAGGGTCATAAGCAGACAGGATAAAAGGGATGTTCACATGCCTGTCTGACAGAACCTTCAGGAGGAATGAAGGGTTGGGACGGAGATATGTACTCCTCCCCCCGGGGTCCATCCGGTAGCACTCAGAACTTACCGAAAGAGGATGGAGCTCAGCCACCCTCTTCATGAAATAATCGCTACCAAGAAAGCCACCTTCATAGAGAGGTGTTTCAGGGAAGCAGACTCCAACGTTTCTCTGCCAAAGCTGCCAAGACCACATCCAGATCCCAGCTCGCCATTGAGTGGGTCCTAGCTGGGGTCCTAGCAGGGGACAAACCCCCTTCATAAACCTGGAGACCAAGGGCTGGCGCCCCACTGACCTGTCCATCCACCCCACATGACAGGCAGATATAGCAGCCAAATACCCTCTCAGTGTAGAGGCTGTGAAGCCCTCATCCAAGCGAGACTGCAGGTATTGGAGGACATAGTGCACCCCGCATGACTTGGGCCAAATCTCAATACTAGTGCACCAAGAGCAGAACAACCGCCAGCGCAACTGGTATGCCGCGGTTATAGCAGGCGCCCTAGCGTTCTGCATGGTGTTCATTACACCCTCTTGTAGTCTTAACGTGGACCATTGGTGCCGTTCAGTGGCCAATCCCACAGACTGAGGCGGTGCGGCCTCCGATGCCACAGAGTTCCCCGGCCTGAGACAGCAGGTCTGGTCTCGGGAAGTTGCCATGGTGTCCCAGACAACAGCGACAGGAGAAGTCTGGGCCAGTATGGGGCCACCAGAAGCAGATGATGCTCCTGGTCCTGTCCAGCACAGCCTGGATCAGGGGAAACGGGAGGGAATGCATAAAGCTCCAGCCCTGGCCAATTGTGAGCCAGAGAATCCAAGCACAGAGGCCCAGGTGGCTCCGACATGGAGTACCACAGGGGGCTGTGCGCATTGTCCAGGGAGGCAAACGGGTCCACCTGCGCCCTCCCGAACTTGTGCCACAGGTGCTGCACCACCTGGGGATGTAGGCTCTAGTCCCAAGGTGGTGGGCCCTCCCTTGTGAGCATATCCTCTGCCACATTCAGGATGCCCAGAGAAGGAGTTCCCGTGCCATAAGAGAGGGGCAGTGCGACCTCAGTCCACCCTGATGGTTGATGAAAGCCACCACTGTGGTGTTGTCCATTCTCACCAGGACATGTCTTCCCTTCAGATGTGGAAGGGCCAGCAGTACAGCTCTAGGGTGCTCCAAGGGTGTAGCCAACAGCCGCTGGCCACCCTGCCCTTAGTCACACCCCCCCAGCCGAATTGGGAGGCGTCTGTGCTGACCAGCTCCCAGCGGCACATCCTTAGCATCTCCACCCCACCTGAGAGAAAGGAGTGACAGTGCAACCTCAGCAATAAAGTGTTGCGGTCATGGGGTCTATATATAGGGGTGGACCCCAGCCATGACACAGGTGTACACGGGAGTAAATCTGTAAATCCTCACCTCGGATGTATCCCTCCGCCGCGGAGTGATCCAATATAGTGAAACATAACTTCAAGTGTCAGTTGTGTTCAGTAGTAAACATTTCGAAACTTAAGTGCTGCTGCCCGAATGTTTTTCAATATAAATCATTTCATGACACCTCCAGGGAAGAATTTCCTGCAGTGGAATGCAGAAATGTTAAGGCTGTGAGGCTACTGTTCCATTGCATTGTCAAACTGTTGTCCTTCCTCTGTTGTAGATGGGGATCTGGGAGCCTACGCCAGCTCAAGGAAATGTCTGATGAAGCAGAAAGACAGGATGATGGCGGCCGAGGCAAAAGCTTAAACAATATAACCCCTATGTTCCAAGTCTCTCTCCTATGTATGAAATGTAGAGTAAATGTTTATTGCGAAAAAATAATTGTCCTCATTGTATTGTTTAGCTGTAGTAACAGACAACTTTTTTGAATGAGCTGCATTTACCCTTGACTCCAGCAGTTTTTAGCCATCTCCAGAACTCAAACCATTCTTGAATAGGAACTGTTGAGGTCTAGTCCCGCTGGGCTGCAAGTACACTGCCACAAGTAGTACTGAATCTCAAAGTATTTGATTGCCCGTCCCTGCTTCTCACTTGATCAAAACGCATTGGGGTCTGAGTGGAAAAGTCTTGAATACAAGAAATGACACATTTGGGATTCATCTTGGTTGAATTCAAGTCCAGCAATGTGAAATATGCAGCCATGATTAAATCTACATGATAGCACATCTCAGATGTTCATAGTTTGATTCTAAAAGAGTTTTTCAATTAATTCAAAATGGTTTCAGATTCTTTTTCCATTATCAAGACCACTGGGCCAGTCACTCTTAAATAGCACCTGAGCCAGCAGAAGTGTAACACCTTCCCACTAATGTGATGGCAACTAGCACAGGTGGAACATGCTAATGAGGTGACACCAATCAGTGTGTATGTGCTAAAGAGATGTGGTGATGCTCAACCTTAAATGGAAAGACCAAAGCTTGTAATGAGATGCAGGAGCATTGGCGCTGTTGCCACAGTGCCTTCAGAAAGTATTCATGTGGACTAAGTCAGTGCCTGGATACAGCCCTTATCCGTGGTATATTGGATATATCAAACCCCCCCAAGGTGTCTTACTCTTAAACTGGTTACCAACCATGGTATACGCTACGATTTACCACAGCTGTCAGCATTCAGATATAACCAGTTTTTATAGTACGCTAAAATCCACTTCAGCAGTGAGTCTTTCTGGATAAGTGCTTTGCACAATATATGCAAAAAATTATTCAAGCCCTGTCAAGTTTATTGATCATTGCTAGATGGCCATTGTCAAGTCTTGCCAGAGATTTAACTCAGGTCCGTGGGGCGACTCACAATTGGCCTAGCGTCGTCCGGGTTAGGGAGGGCTTGGCCAGTAGGGATATCCTTGTCTCATCGCGCACCAGCGACCCCTGTGGCGGGCCGGGCACACTAACCAAGGTTGCCAGGTGCACGGCGTTTCCTCCGACACATTGGTGCGGCTGGCTTCCGGGTTGGATGCGCGCTGTGTTAAGAAGCAGTGCGGCTTGGTTCGGGGTGTGTATCGGAGGACGCATGACTTTCAACCTTCGTCTCGAGCCCGTACGGGAGTTGTAGCGGTGAGACAAGATAGTAGCTACTAAACAATTGGATACCATGAAATTGGGGAGAAATAGGGGTAAAAAAATAAATAAATTAGTATTATGGAGCAACTTCATTGCTCCATATCATGGAAAATCTCCCTGGTCTTTGTTTATTTGCTTGAAATTCACCACTTTAACTTACAAAACTTGTGGGATACAGCAATAAGGTTGTCCTAAACACTTACTGCACTCAAGTCCATGCTGACCTTGTCTCCAAGGTCTAAATCAATCTGATTTTTAGGGAAGACTGGGGGTTAAGAGCAGTGCTGGTTAAATCCAGATTTGGAGGGGGCTAACCCCTTGAAGTCCTCATTACCTGAAGTAATAATTAACCATGGTGTCAAAATGCCCAAAATAGAGTTTGATCTTATTGCTGTCACATGATCTAGCTAGCCATCAGCATCTTACATCTTGATTCATATTATAGCCACATTACAGCACATCAGTTTTAGGAGACAGTAATGGTGTTAAACCCTTTATTTAATCCACTGTACAAAAGTGTTTAGGAGGATGCCGGGACAGCTGCGGCCGTCCTCTGCACAGACACCCTGGTGTGGGTCTTGGCCAGGTGATCAGTGAACTCCTGCAGGACACAAAATTGACACTTTCACACATCCAAGTTCCTTAATGTCAACATACTTAACTAAGTTTTGATTTGTAATAAGAACCAGGTCTGTTAGTGTTTAATATATCACATACCACAGTAACACAGATCTAGACTGCCCATTTGTATATTAGATCTATCATGTCTCGCTACAGTTGTGTTGCAGTTAATCGAATTGAAAGGATTCGGTGCGCACCCCTCAAAGACAACCACAATAATTACTGTATGCCTCCTTCAGTAACCCATCCACTTTTGAGACGATGAACGGGCAATACAAAGGCAACATTTACTTTGTTCCCATCCTTCCAATGAGACACAGAAAAGGGCTTTATAAACCCGATATCATGAATGTGAAGGGCATCAAGGCATTAGAACTGACCTGGTAAGGAGACTTGGTGAAGACCGTCTCCTTCCACAGATCAGGGGTCAGGTAGCTGTAGGTCTTGGAGATGGCATCAAAGGTAGCCTTGGCTGTAAAGACAAACACTTAGTATCAATTCACTTTTATGTACCCAACTAGGCTACTGTAGTGACTGGGGCTAGATGTTGAGCACAGAAAGGGGGAACAGAAGAGACTATTAGGAAGTCTTTCTGCCGTGCATTACCATACTCGTTAGTTTACCTCCTGATTAACGACAACTATACCACTTATGGGTGAAGCTGAGCAGAGCTAGGAGGGGGTTGCGGCAGCACTGATAATACCCATTAAAACACCATTGAAAATTAGCCACACAGTGTAGGTTTCTTACCGAAGTTGCCTAGAGTGGCAGTGCAGCCCCTGGCCGAGGTGTAGCAATCATCGATACCAGCCATTGTGAGCAGCTTCTTGGGCACAGGGGCAGACACGATGCCAGTACCACGGGGCGCAGGGATCAGACGCACCAGGACAGAGCCACAACGACCAGTCACCTTGCATGGCACGGTGTGGGGCTTGCCGATTTTGTTCCCCCAGTATCCCCTCCTCACAGGCACGATGGACAGCTTTGCCAGGATGATGGCTCCTCGAATGGCAGTGGCCACCTCCTTGGAGCACTTCACCCCCAGGCCCACATGGCCGTTGTAGTCACCAATGGCAACAAAGGCCTTGAACCTGGTGCGCTGGCCAGCCCTGGTCTGCTTCTGGACAGGCATAATCTTCAGCACCTCATCTTTCAACGAGGACCCCAGGAAGAAGTCAATGATCTCAGACTCCTATAACATGATAAAACACTTTCAGAAGAGGCAGGATGGAAACAAAGCTATTATAAACACACCATATGAGTGAACTGCTCATAGTGCTTTTAGTTTAATAACATGTACAGCTATGGAAACCATTAAGTTGTAATTTACCTTTATGGGCAGGGAGTAGAGATAGATCTCCTCCAGAGACTTGATCTTCATGTCCTTAACAAGGCGGCCCAGCTTTGTCACTGGCACCCACTGATAGAGAAACATTCATATGAATTTCAAAAATATATATTTTTAAACATTTAGTAGAGTAAACAAAGCGACACATGTGGCACATGAGAAGGGTTTTTTCTCACGCAAGTGGGAATCAAACCCAACCCTGCAAACTCCATGCTCTCAACTACTGAGCCACAGGACCACCAACTATTAGTTGTCTGAGATATACCTATAACCTTGCCATGGAAGAGACACAGCAGGGCCTCAAACCATCTCAGTTCTCTCTAGCAGACACTACAGGAAAGAACTAAGCCACTCCAGGCCAAGCCTTGCTGACAAAGGTCTGCAGAATCAACTTATGTAGGGTTTCAAAGTCAGACTAAGCATCACTTGAATTAATATAAAACCCAACATATTGCACATGCAACGTCACTCAGGCCAGTTTAGTCTTCATTCGTAATCGCCTTCATTGTGACCAGAAAGAAAAACAAGGGCTCAAGGATGTCAACTTACTTCCTTGTCCTCGGACTTGCCGCCCCTGGCACCGCGTCCACGACCGCGACCACGGCCTCTACCGCGTCCACGACCACGACCCCGGTCGCCACTGCCAAACCCTCCACGGAAACCTCCACGTTCTCCACCGGCGTTGTCCGCCATTTGCTGTTGAATAAGGATTAAACGGCAGAATAAGTAACGATGAGCTACCTAAATTCACGTCACCAAGGCCCAATCAACATCATGGCTCGTGGAATTGCTTAGCGCACTGGCTAGCGAATGAAATATTATATGATAAACATGCACGTAATGAACGGCGTCGCATCGTTAGGGGTTATGAACGTTACATTTACATATTGTACAGTAAACATAACAAGTACCACATCGATATTTTGTATTGTAGCCATGTGCGCTAACTAGGAACTTGTGTTACCTTCAGTCATTCACAACTATCATTAATTGCCTAAACATTTTTCAATTTGGTTCTAAATCAACTGTTAACAGTACAATTAAGGATTTCTGCCATCAAACAGTGAAGTCTGTAATGAGATCACAGAGATGCTTGTGGATTTCATTGAATAAAGAATTGTTCGACATGTTACTTACGTGTTCTGTATAACAGGAAGAAGGCCCTAGCCTGGTTCCGTTTGGATTTATATGAGGGCAAACATCGCGATATTTTCTACACCCTGTAATCTGTATGATTAAACTTCTGGATTCTATTTAATATTTTTAAAATATACTGACTTCTATGCATACAAAAATCGAGTTGTATGTCTTATTATGGAATTGCATGTTGCTGTGGTTGGTGAGCTTTGTTCCATATGGAATATATAAATAGTTGCGGTGGTTTATTATAGCCAGAAAGGGCCAACATTGGACCTCCTGGAAGTAACATTTCATGCAAACAGGTGAAACATTTGTTTTTATTGTCACATGTAGAATGTGCATATACATAATGATATAACACAACAAATCACACAGGTTAAAGGTTGCTGACTTTATTTGTAAAATATATCATCCTTTACAAATCAAAATGTTAAAGGACGCCGTACAAAATTGTTCTAACTTTATACATTTTCAAATGAAATATGAAGTTTCAATATCAACACACCCTCAAAGCAATTATGACTAAATGTGCTATTTGAAGCAGTCCATCCCTGAAAATTCAATTTCCACAGGTCTTTCATACTTAGTGCTAGGAATAAAATTAAAATCTGCATAGTCCTAAACAGTTCAAGTGTCAGAGATAATTGTGTGTGGGAGTCATTTTTATAAATACATTGCATCAGGACTCAGGAGCTGCTGTTACTGCTACTGAAACTCCCACTGGTTTCACCCAGGTCCTCCTCTTCCACCTCCTCCAGTTCGTCCATGACCTCCAGGCTCTCACAGATCAGGCCGATCTGCCTCTTCATGTCGGCCATGGTGCTCTGCATCCTCCTCATCTTCCTTTGGAGGGCTGCTGCGATGGCCCGGTGGTTCCTCTGCCTGGCCTCGTACTCATGCCTCAGCTGCCTGTAGCAGTTGTGCTTGGCCTGGGTGCGGTGGGACAGCACGGTGCCACAGCCCATGTGGCAGGGTTGGCTCCAGTGCTCACAGTGCCTGGCGTGGGCATCCAGGTCCCTGCGGAGGAGCTGGGCACGGCAGCCCTGGTAGGGGCAGGGAATGAGCTCGAACAGGCAGCTCATGCTGTGGCAGTACTGCTCTGACAGGGCTAAGGTATGCGGGCAGCCACGGACCTTGTTTTTACACTGGGGGAAAAGATGGGGGAGAGAAGGGCAGAGGTCAAAGGGTAAGGAGTACAGTGCATTCGGAAAGTATTCAGACCCCTTGGCATTTTCCACATTTTGTTACATTACAGCCTTATTCTAAATTGATTAAATTGTTTCCCCCCCCCCTCATCAAGCTACACACAATACCCCATAATGACAAAGCAAAAACTGTTTTTTCAAAATTTTTGCACATTTATAATAAAAATAAATAAATATCACATCTACATAAGTATTCAGACCCTTTACTTAGTTGAAGCACCTTTGGTAGCGATTACAGCATCAAGTCTTCTTGGGTAGGACACTACAAGCTTGGCACACCTGTATTTGGGGAGTTTCTCCCATTCTTCTCTGCAGATCCTTTCAAGCTCTGTCAGGTTGGATGGGGAGCATCGCTGCACAGCTATTTTCCAGTCTCTCCAGAGATCTTTGATCGTTTTCAAGTCCGGGCTCTAGCTGGGCCACTCAAGGACATTCAGAGACTTGTCCCAAAGCCACTTCTACGTTTTCTTGGCTGTGTGCCTAGGGTCGTTATCCTGTTGGAAGGTGAACCTGCTCCCCACTCTGAGGTCCTGAGCGCTCTGGAAGAGGTTGTCATCAGGTATCTCTGCACTTTGCTCCGTTCATCTTTCCTGACTAGTCTCCTAGTCCCTGCCGCTGAAAAACATACCCACAGCATGATGCTGCCACCACCATGCTTCACCATAGGGATGGTGCCAGGTTACCTCCAGATGTGAAGCTTGGCATTCAGGCCAAAGAGTTCCATCTTCGTTTAATCAGACCATGGTATCTTGTTTCTCATTACCTTTAGGTGCCTTTGAGCAAACTCCAAGCGGGCTATCATGTGCCCTTTTCTGAGGAGTGGCTTCTGTCTGGCCACTACCATAAAGGTATGATTGGTGGAGTGCTGCAGAGATGGTTGTCCTTCTGTAAGGTTCTTCCATCTCCACAGAGGAACTCTAGAGCTCTGTCAGAGTGACCATCGGGTTCTTGGTCACCTCCCTGAACAAGGCCCTTCTCCCCTGATTACTCAGTTTGACTGGGCGGGCAGCTCTAGGAAGAGTCTAGGGGGTTCCAAACTTCTTCCATTTAAGAATGATCTAGGCCACTGTGTTCTTGGGGACCTTCAATGCTGCAGAATTTTTTTGGTACCCTTCCCCAGATCTGTGCCTCGACACAATCCTGTCTTGGAGCTCTACGGACAATTCCTTCAACCTCATGGCTTGGTTTTTGCTCTGACATGCACTGTCAACTGTGGGAACTTATATAGACAGGTGTGTGCCTTTCCAAATCATGTCCAATCAATTGAATTTACCACAGGTGGAATCCAATCACATTGTAGAAACATCTCAAGGATGATCAATGGAAACAGGATGCTCCTGATCTCAATTTGGTCAAAGAGTAATCTGGTGACTTTTCAGTAACTTTTTATTTAACAAAGCGATTGTTACATATTTAATGCCAGCTTTTAACAAGAGTATCTGATGATCCATTAATACTTACTTACCAAGTTAGCATGTGCTAATCTTGTGTGCCAGTCTGTCGGAGTATATGCAATATTCAGAGGCACACGCATCTGGCTCTATGAGATTAAGCATGAACACACCCATGGGGCAAGTAAGCAGAAGTTTGCTGCAAGAGATTAGGTTGCTCCAAGTGTGTGTTTTTTCTCTATCAAAACATTTACTTACCTTGATCTTTAGGCGACCGATCACCTTGCTTAGCTTGAACATCACAAATATCAAGCTCTGGTTGACAGGCTTTCTGCAGCAGGGGCAGGTCTGCTGTCTGCACCTCAAGAACAATAATGAATCATCTTCACTCACAAATTGTCATCATCGGTTTAAATTTAGGCTACAGTAGTAACAAATATACTAATAACTATTACTATAGGCCTATACTACGACAATGTGAATTTTAGACATTTTGGGACAGTGGGACTATGAAGCTATTTCAATGGAGAAACTGTCTGGGAAACTGTCTCTTCATCCAACCATGATCTGTGGACGCAATAATGTTTTCTTGTGATGAGGCACAGGCAGTACCTCTTCAGCCATTGTAAAATGCATTTCTTGCAGAAGATGTGGTGGCATGCAGCTCTTACTGGGCACCTGAGGACCCCCTGGCAAATGGTGCAGATCAGGTCATAGTCTGGGGTCTCTACGAACAGCTCCACATCATGACCTCCACTCTGCGAAGACATGTCCGGGTCGGCCTGAACACAACAGTTACAGAAAAGTGTCTTTACTTTATTTATACTTTATATTGATAGGTTCTTCTTCTCTCTTTTTGTAACGCAAAATGCATTTCACAGATTATTTTATCCAGAGCACAAAAGTGCACTGAGACTAGAGCAGAATACAGAAGTATGTATGTTACAATCTGAGAAAGTATATAATTCTGGTTTGTAATAATGAATATTTAGCCTAAAGAAAGGGCCACCACCAGCCCATAATAATGTCAACAATTCAGTGTCACCCATGAGCAGTGACAATAGACTTCTTCTGGAACGTCATAATATGAGACAGACCATGTGACTAAAAAAAACCCAGTTCTGTTTATTCTCATAACTAGGAATGACATGAAATAATTAAGAACGTTTTAAATGTTCAGCATGTCATGACTGATTAAAAAAAAATGTGTGTTTTTAACCCCCACCCCTTGCAATCTTTTCTGTAGTGGCTTTCAGAGCACAAGTATATTTTGGTAGTGGCTTTCAGAGCACAAGTATATTTTGGTAGTGGCTTTCAGAGCACAAGTATATTTTGGTAGTGGCTTTCAGAGCACAAGTATATTTTGGTAGTGGCTCTGTTTTTAAACATAAGGAAAAGGGAATGTCTGCCCCGCAAACATCACAGTTTGACAAATGCCGTTCAATCTTTGTAAAGAGTTATAAATCAAAACGAATAGTAAAACAACATAGCCATGAAATAATACAAACATTTTATATTATAACAGAAATATTTGATAAATAATTTACACCTATTGTCAATAACATACTAAACCTTTGATTGCTCAAGTTACAAATATAGTTATTAAGTTATTTACTCACCATAATAATCACCTCTGTTCAGCAAGTATCCATTCCTGTTGTCTATTAACGTATCATACACACTCATGGAGGCAACTCAGAGAACACACACACAGATGAACATTCCTGTCGTAACAAAAAGGAGTGACCATGCGCACTGACATATTCAAAAACCTCTAAATTATATAAAGCACGGAACTGGGCTAAATTGTAATAGACCGTGTCGTTTCCCTCCTGTTCTAGCACCAGTCGTCAGTCCCCTAGCTGTGAATAATAACTTTTTGTCGTTTTCAATAGGTGTTTACTCTCTATTATCATCTCTTCTCGATTGTATTGTCAACGGTTACAGGTGTGGGACATTTGGCAGTTTGTTCATCATTTTATTTGTATTACATCAATGAAATGCACCCTATGTATACATTTATATTCAGTATAATTTTATCTTTCTGTGTATGGTGCAGAAAACACATTAAATATAAAATGGTTTAACATGTATCGAGTTTTTTCCTCGGTGAACTTCTTACTGCAAAGAAGCCCAAAACGTTCGGCTGTGCATTCTAGCCAATCACCCTGTCGTGCGTTTTTTTTCCACGCTCGCTGTCATATGACGTACAATGTGAGAGACCGAAAACCACCTCTTGAACAACACATGTGGGGATTTTGTTGATCGAAGCTAATGAATTCTAACAACAAGTGATCTAAATCAGTTCAGCTGTCCTTAAACTGCAAATTGTGGGGGTTTACTCACGTCTTCCAAAGCAAGATGGCAAAAAGCAATCTCCAGTTCAAGACCAAGTAAGTCGAACGCACTTCACGTGGATAGCCAGCTAGCTAGATAGCTCAGATTTGCCCGGCGTTAGCTATCTTCTTGCTAAATTGCCGTTGTTTTTTTTCTTCTTCATGTAGCTATGCTGTTTCCAGCACTATCGAACCATTCTACAAGGGAGGAAAAGTACAGGTAAGTTATGTATCACTGATAGTTACCTCCATCTGTAAAACAGTTAGCTAGCCAACTAACGTTACTGTAGCTATAATTAACTAGCTATACCGTTGACAGATATGTTATGGTATTTCAATATGTTTTCCTACGTTACAGATCAGTAAAGATGAGAAATTCATATTTTGTACGTGTGGCACACGTGTCAACGTCTTGCAAATCGTTACAGGGAAGATTGTTCACAGTATTGAACAGGTGAGACTGTCTCTCTCTCTCTCTCTCTCAACACTTGTGTGCAGCTAGTTCAGACATTCATTTAATGTCTGTACAGGTTTTCATTTCCATCACTGTTGTAATTGCAGGATGATCAGGAGGACATTACATCATTCGCCCTCAGCCTTGATGATGAGGTAAAACATTTGACATAATATGATGGGCTGTTCCAGACCTACGGCTGCATTTACACAGGCAGCCCAGTTCTGATCTTTTGCCCAATTGGTCTAAAAAGATCTGATCAGATTGGTCAAGAAACCAATTTACTCTTAAAAAATATCAGAATTGTGCTGCCCGTGAAAACACAGCCTTAGTGTCACACTCGGTACTTAGTTTGACTACCTTAAGGCATCAGCGTGCTTCAGTTCGGCTGTCGCCTTTTTCATGAAAACAAGTCGTCACTCCTTGAATGACTAGACTTTCTTGAAGAATCCCTACTCTTGACTGATCATCGACGAAGGGCTGAAGACTTCACCTCTGAACTTCAGCTTGCCTCCAGAAAAAATGTTGTGTGCCCGAACAGCCCCAAAAAAAGACTACTGAAGTGCAAAATGAACAAAAACGTCACAAAAATGTTGTCATAATATATGCACAAACTCTACCAAACTGTTTCAGCTGGGAAGCATGGGGACATCTTTATTCCCCTTTCCTCCCCCCTCACCCTTTCTCTCCATCCATTCCTCCTTCCCTCCCCAGATCCTGGTAACAGCCAGCAAGGCTCTGCTGCTGAAGCAATGGGACTGGAAGCAAGCCCAGTGCACACGCTCCTGGAGGGCCATCCACAATGTGCCCATTGCCAGCATGACCTTTGACCCCACCGCCACGCTCCTGGCCACAGGTGAGCGGATCGACCTCATAGGATAACTTCCCACACCCATCATACCCTAGCCTGGTCCCAGATCTGTCCCACACCCATCAAACCCTAGCCTGGTCTATGCAGATGATGTATATCGTTATAATTTCAGAATAATCGTGCTGAAAGAAACCACTGATGCCAGTTGGCAAGAAAGCACTTACAGATCTGGTGCCAGGCTATATCTAGTAACAGTGTTCATTTTGGCAATCTTTTAGAGTATTTTAGTCTTAGTCATTTTGACTAAAATATAATTGTCTTAGTTACATTTTACCATTTGAATAATGTTGTAGTCTAATTATTGTCAAAAGAACTAAAACAGTGGGCCATTTTAGTCCACTAAATGCCCTTTCATTTTGTCACATCACATTTGTATTGCCTCAAACCTACAGTAAACATAAATCACTGACTTCCATGTGAACAAACACAGCCTTGTCCTACCAACATTTTTCTGTATGACGTCATTCTCTTCCCAACAGCAGAAAAATGACAAACATAAGTAGACAGTGCCTTCGGAAAGTATTCAGAAAAATACTTTTTACGATACAGCCTTATCCTAAAATTGATTAAATCGTTTTTATTCCTCAATCTACACACAAAACCACATAATGACAAAGCAAAAACAGGTTTAGAAATTTTTGCAAATGTATTAAAAATACAAAACTGAACCATTCCATATTCATAAGTATTCAGACCCTTTACTCAGTATTTTGTTATAGCACTTTTGGCAGCGATTACAGCGTCTGGTCTTCTTGGGTATGACGCTACAAGCGTGGCACACCTGTATTTGGGGAGTTTCTCCCATTGTTCTCTGCAGATCCTCTCAAGCTCGGTCAGGTTGGGGTGGGGAGTGTTGCTGCACAGCTATTTTCAGGTCTCTTCAGAGATGTTAGATCGGTTTCAAGTCTGGGCTCTGGTTGGGCCACTCAAGGACATTCAGACATTGTGTTGTCTTGGCTGTGCACTAAGGGTCGTTGTCCTGTTGGAAGGTGAACCTTTGCCCCAGTCTGAGGTCCTGAGCACACTGGAGCAGGTTTTCATCAAGGATCTCTCTGTACTTTGCTCCGTTCATCTTGCCCTCGATCCTGACTAGTCTTCCAGTCCCTGCCACTGAAAAACATCCCCACAGCATGATGCTGCCACCACCATGCTTCACCGTAGGGATGGTGCCAGGTTTCCTCCAGTGTTGACGCTTGGCATTCAGGCCAAAGAGTTGACCCTTGTTTCATCAGACCAGAGAATCTTGTTTCTCATGGTCAGAGTCCTTTAGGTGCCTTTTGGCAAACTCCAAGCAGGCTGTTGTGTGCCTTTTACTGAGGAGTGGCTTCCGTTTGGACATTACAATAATGGCCTGATTGGTGGTGCTGCAGAGATGGTTGTCCTTCTGGAAGGTTCTTTCATCTCCACAGAGGAACTCTGGAGCTCTGTCAGAGTGATCACTGGGTTCTTAGTCACCTCCCTGACCAAGGTCCTTCTCCCCCGATTGCTCAGTTTGGCTGGGCGGCCAGCTCTAGGAAGAGTCTAGGGGGTTCCAAACTTCTTCCATTTAAGAATGATTGAGGCCACTGTGTTATTGAGGACCTTCAATGCTGCAGAAATATTTTGGTACACTTCCCCAGATCTGTGCCTTGACACAAACCTGTCTTGGAGCTCTATGGACAATTCCTTCGACCTCATGGCTTGGTTTTTGCTCTGACATGCACTGTCAACAGTAGGACCTTATGTTGACAGGTGTGTGCCTTTCCAAATCATGTCCAATCAATTTAATTTACCACAGGTGGACTCCAAGTTGTAGAAACATCTCAAGGATGATCAATGGAAACAGGATGCACCTACGTGCAATTTCGAGTCTCATTGCAAATGGTCTGAGTACTTATGTAAATATTAGCAAGCAGTTCTAAACCCTTTTCGCTTTGTCATTATAGGGTAATGTGTGTAGATTGTTGAGATGTTTTATTTAGTCATTTTTAGAATAAGACTATAACATGTGGAAAAGGTCACTTGCCGAATGTGCTGTATAACAATTATTTGGCCATGTAAATTCCTAATTTAGCCTACATAGCTATTGTTTTGTATGTCATGTGCAATCAGACACATAAGCGCAGAGAGCCAAAGAGTAGCAACATCTAGCTAAAATTGATTGAGAGCTTTTCAGTGATAAGCACAATCTTTCTAAAGCTCTTGTCCAGTTATCTTAGTAGTCCGATCTTAGTCACAGAGAGAATTTAGTCTTGTCTCGTTTTAGTCAACTGAGATGATAAATCATTTTCGTTGAGTTATATTTTTTTCTGGATCTATTTAGTCAGTTAGTCTCGCCAATTGCCACTGAAAAATAGGTGTTTGAGGAATATTTTAGTCACTATTTTTGTTGACGAAATTAACACTGCCTAGTACCTACCTGTTATACCCAAAACAACATTGAGTGCAATCAATCAAATGCTCCCACTTTAAATGGGTACTCTGAGATTTCACCTTGTACTTCCTGTCTGTAATATGAGTCTGTCATCTTGTTGGTGTGTAGGAGGCTGTGATGGCACCATAAAGCTGTGGGATGTGGTGAAGCAGTACTGTACGCACAACCTGAAGGGCTCCTCTGGGGTCGTACAGTAAGTTACCTCTTTACTCTGAACTGCTGATCTAGGATCAGTTTAGCCTTTCAGATCATGAATAAGATCACATCAATAGGGGTGGGACCTGATCCTAGATCAGCACTCCTACTCTGAGACGCTTTATGAATTTGCGGGTCAATTTATCACATGGTTTATAAATTAGATCTATTCCTCAGAAACTGGACAAACCCTTGTAGATGTAGGTGCCTTCGATAAGTTGATACATTGACAACAAGACATGACTTAAATCTAGTTGCTAGTTTGACGTGTGGAAATTAATATTTGATATTATGATTCAGCATGTTTGAGGGGATCAGTTTAATCAAGGCAAGCCACATAATTGTTATTCTTAATTATATAATGAGTAGTTATTATGGATGCAATGTGGTTTGTAGATCAGTGATTAAGCGCAGTCTGACGGCAATGGTCTCAAACACTCACGTTGTCCTCCTCCTGCCCTGCAGCCTGGTGGAGTTCCACCCAGACATAAGTCTACTGCAGCTCTTCTCCTCTGCGTCAGACTGTGGCATCAGGATGTGGGACCTGCGCTCCAGCCAGTGTCTGTGCGTGCTGCAGAGCCACTACAGCCCTGTCACCTCTCTTGCCTTCACTCCTGATGGAGCCTCCATGGTCAGGTACTGTAACAATCAGTCAATCTCTTTTTACATCAACAGTTGTTAGAAAGAGCTTTACAGTAGAGCAGACCTAGATCTAAACCTGCTATTACTGTAGGACAGCTGAGCTGACAGCTCCTACCACTCTCTGGCTAGGTTTCCATTCACCTTTTTGTTGTTGACATTTAGAAAGTTTACATAGAAAATAGATGCGATGATTGCCTGCTAGGGTGCGTTTCCATTTAACTATCTTGTGTCGATTTAAAAACAACTGGACGTAATGACGTCAAACCAAAAAAGTACCTTCGGAATTATTCGTCAATCTTCTTTTATTTAAAAAACACCGTTTCCATAATTTGTTGCAATAAAGAACAATCTATCCCAGTCAAACTGATATTTGTTTTGGTTCATCTTCAGAGAATGTCTCATATCTGCCCTTTCCATTATACATGTCGCAATAATATATATGTTTTGCCACATTGCTATTGTTGAATAAACCTGAGTCAATGGAAACCTGCCTTCTGACACCTATCATACCCTGGTCTCAGATCTGTTTGTGTTTTCATTTCTGAAAAATCGTGCTGAAAGAAACCACTGATGCCATTTGGCAAAACGTCACTTGCAGATCTGGTACCAGGCTATACCTAGTACCTACCTATCATAGCCAAAACAACATTGTGAGCTATTGGTGTAGTGTTGTCCAAGATATTCAATTCATGCATCAATTTAGTGTTTGGACCTACTCTAGACCAGAGGTTCCAAACCTTTTCCATTCCGGGGACCATCAAACCACCATCTAAGCTCTTGAGGACCACCATTCGTGGAGTCGCAGATTTTATTTTTGAACATTTATTTTGCGTCTCACCTGCAGTACCCCCGCAGACCACAGGTTAAAAACCATAGCTTTAGACCTCATCACAGCTGATCAGTTCATTGCGAGCTAGCTGAATGTTGGATGGTTGTTTGATTGCAGCTCTGGCAGGGATAAGATCTGCACAGTGTGGGATCTGAAGAGCAGGACTGCCAGGAGGACAGTGCCCGTCTATGAGGTAAACTCTCATACTCTACTTTCTTCCAGAGTTGTTTTAGAATGGCTTTTGCAACTAAAAGTTGATTGGTGTATCATCAGCCTAATTGCATGAAATGCGTTGCTTCCCTCGCCAGGCTGTGGAGAGTGTTGTGCTGCTCCCTGAGGACGAAGATTTCTCTGAGATCGGGGTGAAAACTAAAGAGATCCACTTCATCACAGCAGGCAGCAAAGGTATTTGCTTACAGGCCCACTCCTGTGTGAAGTTGCCCCTAGGTACAGATCTAGGATCAGCTTCGCTAACCTTAACCATTAGTGGGGGGAAATGCAAAGCTGACTCAGATCAGTGTCTTCTCTTACTCCACCAATCCCCAGGCTAGATGGTGGATGCATGTGGAGGAGTCGGCCCACTGCCCACCAATATAGCTAGATAATACTGAATAAGACTAGTGTATAGTTTTAGCAGCCAATCAGAGATGATCATCATTTTATAGTTAGCCAAAACAACACAGGGAGCAAGCCCAATCAAAGACCCTCACTAAAGGGATTCTCTCTCTCCAGGTGTGCTGAGGGTGTGGGATGCCAGCTCGGCCCGCTGTGTGTTCGCCCAGACGCTCCCCTCCGCTCCCTCCGCGGGGGGCTCCGAAGAGGGGGGAGAGGAGTATGGAGACCCCCGGAGCCTCACCTACTGCCTCCCCCTGCCCTCCTCCCTAAGGCTGGCCACAGTCACAGCAGAACATAACATACTGCTCTACCAGCTGCCCTCCTTCACCACACAGCAACAGGTGGGTCACTGATAACAAGGTCTCTGCCAGCTGCCCTCCTTCACCACACAGCAACAGGAGGAGTGGGGGGGGGGGGAAGGGACGTTAGGATTGTTCTTATTATTCAGATGGTTTCACCGTTTATTACCAATCGTTTATTTTGATCAAGAGCCTTGATTTTGTGTTGCTGGTGTTATTCTCTAATGTTCTCTCTCCACCTCCAGTTTGTTGGCTTCAACGATGAGGTCCTGGATGTGAAGTTTCTGGGCAAGGGTGACACTCACATTGTCGTGGCGACCAACAGCTCCCAGCTCAAGGTGTTTGACCTGGCCACCAGCAGCTGTAAGATCCTCTACGGACACACAGGTGAGTCCTCTGACCAACAGAGGGCAGCACCTCTCTGCTTGTCTGTATGGGGTGGTCACCAGGTAGGAAGATGGAATGGAAACCTAATTCACATTTTTAAAAGGTTAGAAACTGAGAATAAACGTTCTCAGTGTCTGGTTCTGTTCTTTTGAATCTGGCAGCTCCCTTTAGCCCAGTTGTAACATTAATGCCAACAACATATAGTTAATATTTCACCCAAATGATCTAGTACATCACTGAATAGAAGTTCTGAAGATTGACCAGCAGGAGGCAGAGTTGCTGTGTGAAACACTGATCCACAAACGGCACCTTGCAATGCAGCTGTAGAATATCTCCAGCCTGAAGTGGGTCTGTAGAATATCTCCACCCTGCAGCGGGTCTGTAGAATATCTCCACCCTGAAGTGGGTCTGTAGAATATCTCCACCCTGAAGTGGGTCTGTAGAATATCTCCACCCTGAAGTGGGTCTGTAGAATATCTACACCCTGCAGCGGGTCTGTAGAATATCTCCACCCTGAAGTGGGTCTGTAGAATATCTCCACCCTGTAGTGGGTCTGTAGAATATCTACACCCTGAAGTGGGTCTGTAGAATATCTCCACCCTGCAGTGGGTCTGTAGAATATCTCCACCCTGCAGCCGGTCTGTAGAATATCTGCACCCTGCAGTGGGTCTGTAGAATATCTCCACCCTGCAGTGGGTCTGTAGAATATCTACACCCTGAAGTGGGTCTGTAGAATATCTCCACCCTGCAGTGGGTCTGTAGAATATCTCCACCCTGCAGTGGGTCTGTAGAATATCTCCACCCTGAAGTGGGTCTGTAGAATATCTCCACCCTGCAGTGGGTCTGTAGAATATCTCCACCCTGAAGTGGGTCTGTAGAATATCTACACCCTGCAGTGGGTCTGTAGAATATCTACACCCTGCAGTGGGTCTGTAGAATATCTCCACCCTGAAGTGGGTCTGTAGAATATCTACACCCTGCAGCCGGTCTGTAGAATATCTACACCCTGCAGCGGGTCTGTAGAATATCTCCACCCTGAAGTGGGTCTGTAGAATATCTCCACCCTGAAGTGGGTCTGTAGAATATCTACACCCTGCAGCCGGTCTGTAGAATATCTACACCCTGCAGCGGGTCTGTAGAATATCTCCACCCTGCAGTGGGTCTGTAGAATATCTCCACCCTGCAGCGGGTCTGTAGAATATCTCCACCCTGCAGTGGGTCTGTAGAATATCTCCACCCTGCAGTGGGTCTGTAGAATATCTCCACCCTGAAGAGGGTCTGTAGAATATCTCCACCCTGCAGTGGGTCTGTAGAATATCTCCACCCTGAAGAGGGTCTGTAGAATATCTCCACCCTGCAGCCGGTCTGTAGAATATCTCCACCCTGCAGCCGGTCTGTAGAATATCTCCACCCTGAAGTGGGTCTGTAGAATATCTCCACCCTGCAGCCGGTCTGTAGAATATCTCCACCCTGCAGTGGGTCTGTAGAATATCTCCACCCTGCAGCCGGTCTGTAGAATATCTCCACCCTGCAGTGGGTCTGTAGAATATCTCCACCCTGCAGTGGGTCTGTAGAATATCTCCACCCTTAAGTGGGTCTGTAGAATATCTACACCCTGCAGTGGGTCTGTAGAATATCTCCACCCTGAAGTGGGTCTGTAGAATATCTCCACCCTGCAGTGGGTCTGTAGAATATCTCCACCCTGAAGTGGGTCTGTAGAATATCTCCACCCTGAAGTGGGTCTGTAGAATATCTCCACCATGCAGCGGGTCTGTAGAATATCTCCACCCTGAAGTGGGTCTGTAGAATATCTCCACCCTGCAGTGGGTCTGTAGAATATCTCCACCCTGCAGTGGGTCTGTAGAATATCTCCACCCTGCAGTGGGTCTGTAGAATATCTCCACCCTGCAGTGGGTCTGTAGAATATCTCCACCCTGCAGTGGGTCTGTAGAATATCTCCACCCTGAAGTGGGTCTGTAGAATATCTCCACCCTGCAGTGGGTCTGTAGAATATCTCCACCCTGCAGTGGGTCTGTAGAATATCTCCACCCTGCAGTGGGTCTGTAGAATATCTCCACCCTGCAGTGGGTCTGTAGAATATCTCCACCCTGCAGTGGGTCTGTAGAATATCTCCACCCTGCAGTGGGTCTGTAGAATATCTCCACCCTGAAGTGGGTCTGTAGAATATCTCCACCCTGCAGTGGGTCTGTAGAATATCTCCACCCTTAAGTGGGTCTGTAGAATATCTACACCCTGCAGTGGGTCTGTAGAATATCTCCACCCTGAAGTGGGTCTGTAGAATATCTCCACCCTGAAGTGGGTCTGTAGAATATCTCCACCCTGCAGTGGGTCTGTAGAATATCTCCACCCTGAAGTGGGTCTGTAGAATATCTCCACCCTGAAGTGGGTCTGTAGAATATCTCCACCATGCAGCGGGTCTGTAGAATATCTCCACCATGCAGCGGGTCTGTAGAATATCTCCACCCTGCAGCGGGTCTGTAGAATATCTACACCCTGCAGTGGGTCTGTAGAATATCTCCACCCTGCAGTGGGTCTGTAGAATATCTCCACCCTGCAGTGGGTCTGTAGAATATCTCCACCCTGCAGTGGGTCTGTAGAATATCTCCACCCTGCAGTGGGTCTGTAGAATATCTCCACCCTGCAGTGGGTCTGTAGAATATCTCCACCCTGCAGCCGGTCTGTAGAATATCTCCACCCTGCAGAGGGTCTGTAGAATATCTACACCCTGCAGTGGGTCTGTAGAATATCTCCACCCTGCAGTGGGTCTGTAGAATATCTCCACCCTGCAGTGGGTCTGTAGAATATCTACACCCTGCAGTGGGTCTGTAGAATATCTCCACCCTGCAGTGGGTCTGTAGAATATCTCCACCCTGAAGTGGGTCTGTAGAATATCTCCACCCTGAAGAGGGTCTGTAGAATATCTCCACCCTGCAGCCGGTCTGTAGAATATCTACACCCTGAAGTGGGTCTGTAGAATATCTCCACCCTGAAGTAGGTCTGTAGAATATCTCTACCCTGAAGTGGGTCTGTAGAATATCTACACCCTGCAGTGGGTCTGTAGAATATCTCCACCCTGCAGTGGGTCTGTAGAATATCTCCACCCTGCAGAGGGTCTGTAGAATATCTCCACCCTGCAGTGGGTCTGTAGAATATCTCCACCCTGAAGTGGGTCTGTAGAATATCTACACCCTGCAGCCGGTCTGTAGAATATCTACACCCTGCAGCGGGTCTGTAGAATATCTCCACCCTGCAGTGGGTCTGTAGAATATCTACACCCTGAAGTGGGTCTGTAGAATATCTGCAGCCGGTCTGTAGAATATCTACACCCTGCAGTGGGTCTGTAGAATATCTCCACCCTGCAGTGGGTCTGTAGAATATCTCCACCCTGCAGTGGGTCTGTAGAATATCTCCACCCTGCAGTGGGTCTGTAGAATATCTACACCCTGAAGTGGGTCTGTAGAATATCTGCAGCCGGTCTGTAGAATATCTACACCCTGCAGTGGGTCTGTAGAATATATCCACCCTGCAGTGGGTCTGTAGAATATCTACACCCTGCAGTGGGTCTGTAGAATATCTACACCCTGCAGTGGGTCTGTAGAATATCTCCACCCTGCAGTGGGTCTGTAGAATATCTCCACCCTGCAGCCGGTCTGTAGAATATCTACACCCTGCAGTGGGTCTGTAGAATATCTGCAGCCGGTCTGTAGAATATCTCCACCCTGCAGTGGGTCTGTAGAATATCTACACCCTGAAGTGGGTCTGTAGAATATCTGCAGCCGGTCTGTAGAATATCTCCACCCTGCAGTGGGTCTGTAGAATATCTACACCCTGAAGTGGGTCTGTAGAATATCTGCAGCCGGTCTGTAGAATATCTGCAGCCGGTCTGTAGAATATCTGCAGCCGGTCTGTAGAATATCTGCAGCCGGTCTGTAGAATATCTGCAGCCGGTCTGTAGAATATCTGCAGCCGGTCTGTAGAATATCTGCAGCCGGTCTGTAGAATATCTGCAGCCGGTCTGTAGAATATCTGCAGCCGGTCTGTAGAATATCTGCAGCCGGTCTGTAGAATATCTGCAGCCGGTCTGTAGAATATCTGCACCCTGCAGCCGGTCTGTAGAATATCTGCACCCTGCAAGCATGTAACATATACAGTATGTAAACCATGGAAGTCTTTCTAAACCATGGCGATTGGAGGGATTCTAATTCAATTGTAGTTGTGAAGGTATTTACAAGATGCTTAAGAAGCCTGATAAACTGAGCAGTCAGACACAGTTTCTGCCATTCAGGATTAGAGACTGTGATAGCTTGGTAACTGGTCGGTCTGGTTTGACTGACGTTGAGTTGCTCTTTTATCACCTGGCTCGACCTTTCAGAAGGGTTGACCTTTCCTTTCTCCTCCACAGATACCGTCCTGTCACTCGACGTGTTCAAGAAAGGGTCCCTGTTTGTGAGCTGTGCAAAGGTGAGGCTAC
The DNA here is from genome assembly GCF_057628025.1 of Oncorhynchus mykiss. Classification (NCBI taxonomy): domain Eukaryota; kingdom Metazoa; phylum Chordata; class Actinopteri; order Salmoniformes; family Salmonidae; genus Oncorhynchus; species Oncorhynchus mykiss. Next base: position 92,480,368 of record NC_143033.1, on the reverse strand, counting down.
AGCTTGACGGTTTCCTTGTTTCATCAGGAATGTTCACCATTCCTCATTTACGAATGGAATCCTCTCCTCAACCTTTCGTCAACATGAGTTAACCACAGAGTTGGATGAAATCCACACTTACACAAACACCTTCATGCATACCTACACACACACCCTACTAACCAGTATCATATAATCAATACTATTGAACCCTAGCCTGGTCCCAGATCTGTTTGTGCCGTTTTGCCAACTCCAATGGTCAATAGTTATGCCAAATGTGACAATGACCTCTGCAGATGATGTATGATGTTTTAATTTCTGTATAATAGTGATGGAATCAAACCACTGATGCCAGTTGGCAAAACAGCACAAACACACACATAATACACACACTCCTTCTAACCAGAGTCCCCTCTCTCTCTGTACAGGATAAGTCCCTCTCTCTCGCTTTCTCTCTCTCACATATAATATATTTTGTACTTTCTTTCCCCCCAGGATAAGTCAGTGCGTGTGTGGAGACAGGATCCAGACAGTGGTCAGGTGTGTTGTGTGGCCCAGGGCTGCAGCCATGCTAACGCTGTGGGCTCCATCACCTGCTCCAGGTAAACCACTACACACCAGGGTCTCCTCAGTTCTGACCCTGGTGGCCCACAGTGGATGCACGTTTCTCCTGTATTGGGAATGCCAATATCCAATGTGTTAATCATCCATACACTCTTGCTTGTGCACGTTCTGATCCTTCTTTCTTATCCTACATCGGTCTTTCTCTCTCTCTCTCTCTTTCTTTCAGGATGAAGGAGTCGTTTGTGGTGTCTGGTAGTCAGGACTGCACCATCAAGGTGTGGGATCTCCCAGAGAGCATCCCGGAAACAGACGGAGACATGTTCCAGCTGACCGCCCGGGTCACAGAGAAGGCACACGACAAAGTATGACGCGCGCGCACACACATACATTCAAGCATTATACATACAGTTGAAGTCTGAAGTTTACATACACCTTCGCCTAATACATTTAAACTCAGTTTTTCACAATTCCTGACATTCATACCTAGTAAAAATGTCCTGTCTTAGGTCAGATAGGATCACCACTTTATTTTAAGAATGTGAAATGTCAGAATAATAGTAGTGATTTATTTGAGCTTTTATTTCTTTTATCACATTCCCAGTGGGTCAGAAGTTTACATGCTACCAAATACTAATTGAGTGTATTGCCTTTAAATTGTTTAACTTGGGTCAGATGTTTCGGGTAGCCTTCCACAAGCTTCCTACAATGAGTTGGGTGAATGTTGGCCCATTCCTCCTGACAGAGCTGGTGTAACTGAATCATGTTTGTAGGCCTCCTTGCTTGCACACACTTTTTCAGTTCTGCCCACAAATTGTCTATAGTATTGAGGTCAGGGCTTTGTGATGGCCACTCCAATACTTTGACTTTGTTGTCTTTTAAGCCATTTTGCCACAACTTTGGAAGTATGTTTGGGGTCATTGTCCATTTGGAAGACCCATTTGCAACCAAGCTTTAACTTTCTGACTGATGTCTTGAGATGTTGCTTCAATATATCCACATCATTTCCCTCCCTCATGATGCCATCTATTTTGTGAAGTGCACCAGTCCCTCCTGCAACAAAGCACCCCCACAGCATGATGCTGCCACCCCCGTGCTTCACGGTTGGGATGGTGTTCTTCGGCTTGCAGGCCTCCCCCATTTTCCTCCAAACATAACAATGGTCATTATGGCTAAACAGTTCTATTTTTGTTTCATCAGACCAGAGGACATTTCTCCAAAAAGTATAATCGTTGTCCACATGTGCAGCTGCAAACCGTAGTCTGGCTTTTTTATGGAGGTTAAGGAGCAGTGGCTTCTTCCTTGCTGAGCGGCCTTTCAGGTTATGTCGATATAGGACTAATTTGACTGTGGAGATAGATACTTTTGTACCTGTTTCCTCCAGCATCTTCACAAGGTCCTTTGCCGTTGTTCTGGGATTGATTTGCACTTTTCGCACCAAAGAACATTCATCTCTAGGAGACAGAATGCGTCTCATTCCTGATCAGTATGATGGCTGCGTGGTCCCATGGTGTTTATACTTGCATACTATTGTTTGTACAGATGAACGTGGTACCTTCAGGCTTTTGGAAATTGCTCCCAAGGATGAACCAGACTTGTGGAGCTCTACCATTTTTTTCTGAGGTCTAGGCTGATTTCTTATGATCTTTTCATAATGTCAATCAAAGAGGCACTGAGTTTGAAGATAGGCCTTAAAATACATCCACAGGTACACCTCCAATTGACTCAAATTATGTCAATTAGCCTATCAGAAGCTTCTAAAGCCATGACATAATTTTCTGGAATTGTCTAAGCTGTTTAAAGACACAGTCAACACATCCACAGGTAAACTTCTGACCCACTGGAATTGGGATACAGTGAAATAATCTGTCTAAACAATTGTTGGAAAAATTACTTGTGTCATGCACAAAGTAGATGTCCTAACCGACTTGCCAAAACTATAGTTTGTTGACAATAAATTTGTGGAGTGGTTGAAAAACAAGTTTTAATGACTCCAACCTAAGTATATGTAAACTTCCGACTTCAACTGTACACACATACATACATACATGCATTCAAGCATGTACACAAGGACATATACCTGTACAGACAAATACCAACCCGCACAAACACAAGGACACACAAGCATGTACACACACTAACGCGTGTCTAGAAGCACGTCCACAGGTGCACCATACTGGTCGGTAAACAGACAGATAAGCTGTAGTAATAAGACTGTTTGTCTGGTGACTCAGGTGCTTGATTTGTTCACTGTGATGGGAATATAAGGCTTTCCTCATAAGGAAGTCAAAGTCCCCAGTTGTTGCTCCTTTGTCTGTGTGAACTATTGTTGTCATACAAATGCACTCACAACACAGATGGTTTGAGGTTTCTATGTATAACGTGGGTGCCTGTTCTGTGAAATGTATACTTGAGAAGGAAGTAAGGACTATGTGTTTGGTGGGTCTTGTTCCTCCCTGTCTCTCACCCTCCTATTCCCCATCCTCTCCCCCTGCCCACCCCCTTCCTCTCCAACCCCTCTCTACTTCTTTTAACCCCACTTTCTATTTGTCTTCTGTCACTTTGTAATTTCACCTTTGTTTTCATCTCTGCTCTGTCCCACTGACCCCATAACCTTCCATCTCTCTCTCATTCTGTCTCTCCCCCTCCCGCCCCAGGATGTGAACAGCGTGGCAGTGTCCCCCAACGACAAGCTCTTGGTGTCTGGTTCCCAGGACCGCCTGGCCAAGCTCTGGTCCCTGGGGGCCCCCGGGGCTGACCTGGCCCTCCTGGGGGTGTTCCGGGGCCACCGCCGGGGGGTCTGGTGTGTCCAGTTCTCTCCCATGGACCAGGTGCTGGCATCCTCCTCAGCCGACGGCTCCGTCAAGCTCTGGAGCCTCCAGGACTTCAGCTGCCTCAAGGTGGGTTAGGGGTGGTGAGGGTGGAGGTAGTGGTGTGCGTGTATGATTGCTAGTTTGCGTGTATGATTGCTGGTTTGCGTGTATGATTGCTAGTGTGCGTGTGTGTGTGTGTTTTTGTGACGTGTTTGTAATTATTTTATTTGTAAGAATTGACATGTTTTACGTTGCTCATCAGTTGCTCATTTCCCTCGTACAGTAGGTATGAGATAATTATCCCCATTTTAGTTCCTCCATTACCTTGGCACTCCCGAACACTCGTCAAACCATTTAAAACCAAATGAAATATGTATTGAATGTTAGTTGTGAGTGATCGTGACAATTGTTAGTCGATGACGTTATCACCACATAGTAGTTTTATGCACTAATATAATGGCTCATGGAGGGAGGTTGTGTTCAACTTGTGGCTCCCTCCCACGATATCCTTTCTGCCCTTTGTGGGTGACACATTCTTTGAACAGTCATGGTCTCCTGTATGGAACTGTTCTGGAACACAGGAACAACAGAACCTGATGAAATGACGTGCCTTGGTTTGTTATGTACAGTATCCTCAAATGTTATCTAAAACAACCGTTAGTCTTTTTAATTAACCTCTCACCGGAAATCCAATATAGCCTTTTGCTCTGTCACAAATTAATGGCCTCAAAGTTCGCAGGTTGACGTTTATTGTCATCAGTCTTGTCCTGGAGGCAGAACAGAGTGATTTCCGCTAGATGGGCCAGCGGTAAAAGTAAAAATTGGCTATATTGTAAAAAGGTTAGGTTTAAAATCTGATTCGTCTGTGGCGGTGCCAGCTAGTGACTACCCCGCAGAGCTGCCCAGTACATGAGTCATCACAATAAATGCCAACCTCCTCAAAGTGCACGTGTGGCGTGGGCCCGTATTCATGGTGCTGATCTGGGATCAGGTTTGCCTTTTAGATCGTAATGAATAAGATATGGACAGTGAGGATCTTAGATCAGCACTCCTACTCACTGACACATTTTGAATACGTGCCCTGGTGGAAACAATTGAAGTTAAATCTGGGCATTCTCTGACGGTGAAACTGGAGTGACATGTTGTGTCTTGTAGACGTTTGAAGGCCACGATGCCTCTGTGCTGAAGCTCATCTTTGTGAGCAGAGGGACTCAGCTACTCACAAGGTACATCACACACTATTTTGTGTTTTTTATCCTTCCATAATTCTCATGGTAGCATGCCAATATCACATCCCAAGTGTTGGTTATACTGTTTTTTCCCTTAAACCACATCTCTCTCTCTCCCACCCTCTCTCTCTCTTCCCTCCTCTCTGTCTCTCTCTCTCTTCCCTCCTCTCTGTCTCTCTCTCTCTCTTCCCTCCTCTCTGTCTCTCTCTCTCTCTTCCCTCCTCTCTGTCTCTCTCTCTCTCTTCCCTCCTCTCTCTCTCTCTCTCTCTTCCCTCGTCTCTGTCTCTCTCTCTCTCTCTTCCCTCCTCTCTGTCTCTCTCTCTCTTCCCTCCTCTCTGTCTCTCTCTCTCTCTTCCCTCCTCTCTGTCTCTCTCTCTCTCTCTTCCCTCCTCTCTGTCTCTCTCTCTCTCTCTCTCTTCCCTCCTCTCTGTCTGTCTCTCTCTCTCTCTCTTCCCTCCTCTCTGTCTCTCTCTCTCTCTCTTCCCTCCTCTCTGTCTCTCTCTCTCTCTTCCCTCCTCTCTGTCTCTCTCTCTCTCTTCCCTCCTCTCTGTCTCTCTCTCTCTCTTCCCTCCTCTCTGTCTCTCTCTCTCTCTTCCCTCCTCTCTGTCTCTCTCTCTCTCTTCCCTCCTCTCTGTCTCTCTCTGTCTCTTCCCTCCTCTCTGTCTCTCTCTCTCTCTTCCCTCCTCTCTGTCTCTCTCTCTCTCTTCCCTCCTCTCTGTCTCTCTCTCTCTCTTCCCTCCTCTCTGTCTCTCTCTCTCTCTTCCCTCCTCTGTCTCTCTCTCTCTCTTCCCTCCTCTCTGTCTCTCTCTCTCTCTTCCCTCCTCTCTGTCTCTCTCTCTCTCTTCCCTCCTCTCTGTCTCTCTCTCTCTCTCTCTTCCCTCCTCTCTGTCTCTCTCTCTCTCTCTTCCCTCCTCTCTGTCTCTCTGTCTCTCTCTCTCTTCCCTCCTCTCTCTCTCTCTCTCTCTTCCCTCCTCTCTGTCTCTCTTCCCTCTGTCTCTCTCTCTCTCTTCCCTCCTCTCTGTCTCTCTCTCTCTCTCTCTCTCTTCCCTCCTCTCTGTCTCTCTTTCTCCAGTGGGTCAGATGGGCTGGTCAAGCTGTGGACCATCAAGACCAACGAGTGTGTAAAGACGCTGGATGCCCACCAGGACAAGGTGTGGGGTCTCCACGCCACCAGGAAGGACGACCGCGTTGTCACCGCCTCGGCCGACTCCAACATCACTGTGTGGACGGTCAGTACTGGCCCTTGAGTTTGAATAATTAGAAATGCATGTAAAGCTTGTCCAGTTGGAAACCACGTTATGACCTGGTTAATATAGTACATATACTGTAAGTCAATTAATCCACCAACCAACCAGTCAGTCAGTCAGTCAAATCTATTTCAAAAGCCCTTTTTTCATCAGCAGTTGTCACAAAGTGCTTCAAAGTCTAGATAGGTAGATCCATGAGGGACAAGGCCTTAGAATGAGACGTATCTGCCTGGGGTATATCCATGAGGGACAAGGCCTTAGAATGAGACGTATCTGCCTGGGGTAGATCCATGAGGGACAAGGCCTTAGAATGAGACGTATCTGCCTGGGGTAGATCCATGAGGGACAAGACCTTAAAATGAGACGTATCTGCCTGGGGTAGATCCATGAGGGACAAGGCCTTAGAATGAGACGTATCTGCCTGGGGTAGATCCATGAGGGACAAGACCTTAAAATGAGACGTATCTGCCTGGGGTAGATCCATGAGGGACAAGGCCTTAGAATGAGATGTATCTGCCTGGGGTAGATCCATGAGGGACAAGGCCTTAGAAAGAGACGTATCTGCCTGGGGTAGATCCATGAGGGACAAGGCCTTAGAATGAGATGCATCTGCCTGGGGTAGATCCATGAGGGACAAGGCCTTAGAATGAGACGTATCTGCCTATACCGACACCATAGAAATAGAATTACTAGAAATGCTATTAGTCAGACTCTAACCTGTAAATTAGTAGATAACCAGCTGTATTGCCACTATAAAAACCTGTGATAGGAGCATTGCCAGCTCCATTTCCTGTGTCCTGGCTGAGTCCGACAAGGTTCACACAAGGTGCTTAAAGTACATGAATTTGGCACTCTGAAATTGAAGTACTGGAATATCTTGAAAATATGACATATTGGAAAAATGTATTGGTCTTGCAAATTAATTTCCAGGCAGACTACCGAGTTTTATTTCCATACGTGTCTCGTGCTCTGGTTGCCAGGTGAGCTCTGTCATTACACCCACACTGGGTGGCAGTGTGGTTAGTGGTTAGAGCGTTGGGCCAGTAACCGAAAGGTTGCAAGATCGAATCCCCGAGCCCCGACAGTTAACCCACTGTTCCTAGGCCGTCATTGAAAATAAGAATTTGTTCTTAACTGACTTGCCTAGTTAAATAAAGGTAAAATTAACACTGCCACTTAGCCAGGCAGGTACAGAGCTGACTGATTAGACGCCACCAAACGTCACATACAGTGCCTTGCGAAAGTATTCGGCCCCCTTGAACTTTGCGACCTTTTGCCACATTTCAGGCTTCAAACATAAAGATATAAAACTGTATTTTTTTTGTGAAGAATCAACAACAAGTGGGACACAATCATGAAGTGGAACGACATTTATTGGATATTTCAAACTTTTTTAACAAATCAAAAACTGAAAAATTTGCCGTGCAAAATTATTCAGCCCCTTTACTTTCAGTGCAGCAAACTCTCTCCAGAAGTTCAGTGAGGATCTCTGAATGATCCAATGTTGACCTAAATGACTAATGATGATAAATACAATCCACCTGTGTGTAATCAAGTCTCCGTATAAATGCACCTGCACTGTGATAGTCTCAGAGGTCCGTTAAAAGCGCAGAGAGCATCATGAAGAACAAGGAACACACCAGGCAGGTCCGAGATACTGTTGTGAAGAAGTTTAAAGCCGGATTTGGATACAAAAAGATTTCCCAAGCTTTAAACATCCCAAGGAGCACTGTGCAAGCGATAATATTGAAATGGAAGGAGTATCAGACCACTGCGAATCTACCAAGACCTGGCCGTCCCTCTAAACTTTCAGCTCATACAAGGAGAAGACTGATCAGAGATGCAGCCAAGAGGCCCATGATCACTCTGGATGAACTGCAGAGATCTAAGTTGAGGTGGGAGACTCTGTCCATAGGACAACAATCAGTCGTATATTGCACAAATCTGGCCTTTATGGAAGAGTGGCAAGAAGAAAGACATTTCTTAAAGATATCCATAAAAAGTCGTTTAAAAGTTTGCCACAAGCCACCTGGGAGACACACCAAACATGTGGAAGAAGGTGCTCTGGTCAGATGAAACCAAAATTGAACTTTTTGGCAACAATGCAAAACGTCATGTTTGGCGTAAAAGCAACACAGCTCATCACCCTGAACACACCATCCCCACTGTCAAACATGGTGGTGGCAGCATCATGGTTTGGGCCTGCTTTTCTTCAGCAGGGACAGGGAAGATGGTTAAAATTGATGGGAAGATGGATGGAGCCAAATACAGGACCATTCTGGAAGAAAACCTGATGGAGTCTGCAAAAGACCTGAGACTGGGACGGAGATTTGTCTTCCAACAAGACAATGATCCAAAACATAAAGCAAAATCTACAATGGAATGGTTCAAAAATAAACATATCCAGGTGTTAGAATGGCCAAGTCAAAGTCCAGACCTGAATCCAATCGAAAATCTGTGGAAAGAACTGAAAACTGCTGTTCACAAATGCTCTCCATCCAACCTCACTGAGCTCGAGCTGTTTTGTAAGGAGGAATGGGAAAAAAATTCAGTCTCTCGATGTGCAAAACTGATAGACATACCCCAAGCGACTTACAGCTGTAATCGCAGCAAAAGGTGGCGCTACAAAGTATTAACTTAAGGGGGCTGAATAATTTTGCACGCCCAATTTTTCAGTTTTTGATTTGTTAAAAAAGTTTGAAATATCCAATAAATGTCGTTCCACTTCATGATTGTGTCCCACTTGTTGATTCTTCACAAAAAAATACAGTTTTATATCTTTATGTTTGAAGCCTGAAATGTGGCACAAGGTCGCAAAGTTCAAGGGGGCCGAATAATTTCGCAAGGCACTGTAGCTAAAATGCCAGGCAAATGTAGATTCAACCCTGCCTGGCAAGATATTGACTGAGTTTTGCCAGATCCAACCAGGGATGTAGTGGAGGGTGAACACCGTTTACGCACCTTTTCATTTGTGACATAGCGTTTGATAACCTTTGTAAAAATGTCATTATCGGGAGAACGACTGGAATCATGAATGATTCATTATGCTCGTTATGTTCGCCTGCTCCCCCAGATTTGCCTTGTTAGCAGTGTATTCATTCACTACTCTGTCCAACGGGAAACACTACCCACGACATAGCATGGGCTGAGAGGTGAAATCAACTACCTCAGCCCAGACCTACAGTGGCACGTAGCGGAGAGACTGCTGACAGTGGAAATTATTTTAACATCCCTCAACTCCTGCCGTGTCAACAGACACCTGCCAAACAACCCCTCGCTGCCTCTCAGAGAATGAGTGTACAACTGGTAAATAGTCACTGATACTTCAGTCAGATGTCTAGCCTGCTATGTAGCGCAAGGGCTCTGGTTATTAGCCAGGTAGCTAGCTGGCTAGAAGGATTAAGTTAGAAGCTAACGTTGAGCAGAGCCTGACCCCCAGCAGGAGTAGTTGACTGAAATGAACCTAGCTATAATCAAAAGATTGGCTACTATAAGTTCTCATAACAAAATAAATGTTCTTTGTAGTGAGACGGTGGTGAGTCAGGCTGTAATGAAGGAGGAAGAGGAGATGCACAGAGAGAGGAAGCATTGAAGCCAGCAGGGAGTGAAGTGGTTCCCTGAGAGAGTCTTTAATCTTATCAAATACTAACCTTCACTTCAGTCTATGTCATGGAAAGAGCTCATACCATTGCATTACTTCCTGTTAACCTCAGTGAGTACCATGTCATTTCCGGGTATAACTCCCCTAGGCATTGGTGACAGGTTTCATGATGATGATTTGGAAGCATTGCTGACCTCATGGCTGTGGTTATTCTACAGAAATTGTACCTTAAGGAAACATCAACTGAAAAGCTGATGTGGTAATGAGTGTGTCCTGTATCATGTGCTGTATGTTACCACCACTTCATCTGATTCCTTGATGTTTAGGAGAAGACAACTCCTATTGTCATAGTAACTCCAGACGTGACCGCTATCTCTGTGCAGATGATGTCTGCCAGGATGCAGTGGTAAATAAAGGTCTTCATGTGGTCTATATAACACCTCCATCTGCCAGGATGCAGTGGTAAATAAAGGTCTTCATGTGGTCTATATAACACCTCCATCTGCCAGGATGCAGTGGTAAATAAAGGTCTTCATGCGGTCTATATAACACCTCCATCTGCCAGGATGCAGTGGTAAATAAAGGTCTATATAACACCTCCATCTGCCAGGATGCAGTGGTAAATAAAGGTCTTCATGCGGTCTATATAACACCTCCATCTGCCAGGATGCAGTGGTAAATAAAGGTCTTCATGCGGTCTATATAACACCTCCATCTGCCAGGATGCAGTGGTAAATAAAGGTCTATATAACACCTCCATCTGCCAGGATGCAGTGGTAAATAAAGGTCTTCATGCGGTCTGTATAACACCTCCATCTGCCAGGATGCAGTGGTAAATAAAGGTCTATATAACACCTCCATCTGCCAGGATGCAGTGGTAAATAAAGGTCTTCATGCGGTCTGTATAACACCTCCATCTGCCAGGATGCAGTGGTAAATAAAGGTCTATATAACACCTCCATCTGCCAGGATGCAGTGGTAAATAAAGGTCTTCATGCGGTCTATATAACACCTCCATCTGCCAGGATGCAGTGGTAAATAAAGGTCTATATAACACCTCCATCTGCCAGGATGCAGTGGTAAATAAAGGTCTTCATGCGGTCTGTATAACGCCTCCATCTGCCAGGATGCAGTGGTAAATAAAGGTCTTCATGCGGTCTATATAACACCTCCATCTGCCAGGATGCAGTGGTAAATAAAGGTCTATATAACACCTCCATCTGCCAGGATGCAGTGGTAAATAAAGGTCTATATAACACCTCCATCTGCCAGGATGCAGTGGTAAATAAAGGTCTTCATGCGGTCTATATAACACCTCCATCTGCCAGGATGCAGTGGTAAATACTAGTCATGGAGATGGTCACCCATCCTCTTGTATGCTGCATACCTGCCTGTATTATGAAAGATGGGAACTCAGCCTGTTACATAAGTGTTCCTCGAAGCTAATGAAACCAGGCAACGCCTCGTGTGCCACTTCATGCCAAGAACGATTCAGAAATGACACCAGAATGGAATTTGAACTTGGCCGTGATATCCATTGCGTTTCAGATCTTTATGAAAAGGATTAATGAAAGGTGTGAATACTGAGTTAATGTAAATTAGCTTAGTGAGTGTCTTGGTACTCTAACTATTCCAACTATTGTCACACCCATCCTAGGTCTTCTAGTGATTCAGGTTAAGTTTTAAACTAGATGCTATATGTCTTTAAAACTGGGGGTATATTTGTAGGGCAAATCTAGAACTGTTACTTAGCCAGACAGTTATGTTGTTGTATAAATTGAATGAGTGAGATGATAAATGTATTGTGTGTGCCTTTCCCCTGTAGGATGTGACCGAGGTGGAGCAGGCAGAGGAGCAGGCGAAGCAGGAAGACCAGATACTCAAGTGAGTTCACCTTTGATACAGATATCAACTGGGCATTAAACATCCTTCGATACAGATATCAACTGGGCATTAAACATCCTTCACCTTTGATACAGATATCAACTGGGCATTAAAACATCCTTCACCTTCAATACAGATATCAACTGGGCATTAAAACATCCTTCACCTTCAATACAGATATCAACTGGGCATTAAAACATCCTTTATACAGATATCAACTGGGCATTAAAACATCCTTCACCTTCGATACAGATATCAACTGGGCATTAAAACATCCTTTATACAGATATCAACTGGGCATTAAAACATCCTTCACCTTCGATACAGATATCAACTGGGCATTAAAACATCCTTTAGTACAGATATCAACTGGGCATTAAAACATCCTTCACCTTCGATACAGATATCAACTGGGCATTAAAACATCATTTAGTACAGATATCAACTGGGCATTAAAACATCCTTCACCTTCGATACAGATATCAACTGGGCATTAAAACATCCTTCACCTTCAATACAGATATCAACTGGGCATTAAAACATCATTTAGTACAGATATCAACTGGGCATTAAAACATCCTTCACCTTCAATACAGATATCAACTGGGCATTAAAACATCCTTCACCTTCAATACAGATATCAACTGGGCATTAAAACATCCTTCACCTTCGATACAGATATCAACTGGGCATTAAAACATCCTTCACCTTCAATACAGATATCAACTGGGCATTAAAACATCCTTTAGTACAGATGGTTCAGTTGGTTGGAGCATTGTGCTGACAGACAAAGGTTGAGGGTTTGATTTTTTCTTGGGACATACAGGGCATATAGGTTTTAAATGTAGGTGGTTCAGCAAATGCACTGAAATTCCAATTCTTCAATGCTTTTCAATGAGGACAATTTGGAACTGGAATTTGGTTTACTTTCAGTGGTCAGTTTAGGGTAAGTGGTTCATTTTAGTGTCAGCAGTTCACTTGAGGGTCAGTGGTTAAACTAGGGTCATTGGTTAATTTTAATATCAGTGGTTCACTTTAGGGTCAGTGGTTAAACTAGGGTCATTGGTTTAGTTTAGGGTCATTGGTTAATTTTAATATCAGTGGTTCACTTTAGGGTCAGTGGTTAAACTAGGGTCATTGGTTTAGTTTAGGGTCATGGTTGGTGAGGGGGTTAGTATTCTGAGTTTAACCACCCATTTTCTTTCTTCCAACAGCTGATAAATATCTACAGATCAAGGGTTTGTTAGACCAATGTTTGCCCACTGCCTAACCACACTAGAGGTCAGAAGTCCAGGTGGATAACATGTCCTATTTACATACTTCTAATCTCACACACACACACACACACACACACACTCACACTCACACACACACACGGTGGTGGAGGTCCAGACATAGAAATGTTGTCTTCCCTTTGGTCCCCCTGTTAGTGTTCCTTTTAAAAGTCACGACCTGTTGTCTGGAACCATATGTAAGGATAACCACGGGGATTGATAAGACTGTCCACCCACCACTGGTTTCTCATACACTATAGTGTACCTCTGTGCATGGACCACCCAGCTGAGCTAATGGCTGCAGAAATACTACCTCTGTCTGAAGGAAACAGCCTCCGGCTAAATAAAGAGCTGGTGTGTGATGATGAGCGTGTAATATATCTTGTTTCTGAACGTCGCCGCCACTTCATCTGATTCCTTTACATTTAGCAGAAGACAGCAACTCCTATGGACTGACCTCTGTGCAGATGATGTATGATGTTTTAATTTCTGAATAATAGTGAAGGAATCAAACCACTGATGCCAGAGAGAGAAATAATATGACAATGACCATAGGAGTTGCATGCGTGTGTTTGTGCGTCTTTTCTGGGTCGTGTTTATTAGGGCACGTTAACGTTTTAAGACGTTTTGCTGTGGGAAACAAAGATGTGCGTTTCTTATTGGACAGATCCAGGTGGTCCCTCACTGTCCCAGTCCTGTTTTGTGCGTAATGAACGCAGCCCCGTTTTTTTTCTACTTTCAGATGTAGTGGTGTGTTGTTGTGTTGTGCAGGAAACAGGAGCTGTCTAACCTGCTTCATGAGAAGAATTACCTGAAGGCTCTGGGCCTGGCCATCTCCCTGGACCAGCCACACACTGTGCTCAAAGTCATTAAAGGTATAATTCTGTCCACTCTCGCTTCTTCTATATCCTACTACACATCCACACACACACCGTTTCCACGTCATCAAAGGTACATTTCTCTACCCTCTGTCTCTAGTCTCTCACATGCTTTCTCCACACTGTACATACAGCATGTTGATCATCCAGATTCTTCCTCACATCTCCAGAAATAGCTGCTGGATTCCACCCTGTCACTACCTATTATCCTACTGTTTCCTCTGTATTACTCCCTCAGTCCTCCAGGCACTAGTGTAGACTAGACCTGCGGAAACTCTACATAACGAGGGTAGCCTAGTGGTTAGAGCGTTGGACTAGTAACCGGAAGGTTGCAAGTTCAAACCCCCGAGCTGACAAGGTACAAATCTGTCGTTCTGCCCCTGAACAGGCAGTTAACCCACCGTTCCTAGGCCGCCATTGAAAATAAGAATTTGTTCTTAACTGACTTGCCTAGAATAAATTAAATAAAGGTTAAATAAAAAATAAAAACATTACTCAGTAACCAGTTCAGACTCTCTAAACCTCTCTGTCATTAAGTTAATGGATGACGTGACCTGCATACAGACAGGTCCACTGACAGTCTGACACCAAGGCCTTCGAGGCAAATAGACTAAATGGAGCAAATCACTCTGCCCACATTCCAGGCCTTTATGTTCCCTACCTTCTTCTGAGCCAAAACATATATAGTTGTGCATAGGTACACTTTAGTGTTTGTTTATCGAAACAAAGAAGATATACTTGTTTTAGACATTCCTTGTATTGATCATGGATGAGAGAGACTGGGTGGTGTTCATTAGGGCAAAACGTTGCACAACAAGAATTATATTTCTCATTTTACAAGTTCCGATTTCAGACCGTTTCCTTCCGTCTCGTGCCTATTGAACATGGCCTGAGAGAGATCAGGTTCTGAGCTAAATGAAGGTACAGTTTATAATCACAGGAGTGTTCACGTACTCAGTGTTTAGGCATGTTGGTGTTGGGAACATCATGTGTATATAGTCAACACACTAGTGCAGCTCCAAAACAACATGTCCTCTTATAACTACTTCGAACACATTCTGTTTAACATATTGAAACTCTAACAACATATAACATACGTGTGTTAAAAATACTTATTTAGGACAGGTCAAGAACTGAAGGGTAATGGCTTTAAAAATGGCATATGTATATACACACTTTAAATTCATATGTAGTTAAAATGACTGCCTCGGCACTTCTAGTGTTAAAATCCATTAAAATAACTGTATGGGAGAGACTAGGGTTCCATGTTTGACCGTGAAGGATTGGTCAGAGGTCATTGTATTGGCATAACAATGGACCGTCATACTGACACTAGAGGGTCTAGAATGGGGTTGTAGATGGGATGGGTCACTTAGGTCATGATGATGCGTACTAGGTTGCATCCCAAATGGCACCCTATTTACTATCTAGTGCACTACTTTTGCTCACCATAGAGCTCTGGTCAAAAGTAATGCAGTTTGTAGGGAAAGTTGCAGTTATGTAAGTCTTTAATAGACTGGCCATTGAACTTAGGTTATGTATGGTGTGCCATGACCCTGGTTATGTGTGCCAGGATCATAGGCTTCTATATCTGATGTGGGTTACTCTGTGTGTACTGTCTGTGAACTCGTGACTTTCCTGTGTGGCCTCTAGCGATCCGCCAGGGGGAAGATGGTGCTAAGCAGCTGGAGAAGACTGTGCTGAAGCTGCGTCAGGACCAGAAAGGTGAGGTCAGAAAGGATTGGGATATACTAAGCTGGTCCAAAAAAAACACTGTTTTTACTACGTTGCAGAACATTCTGAAAACGTTTTGTGCTTGGTGGGTATCCAATATAGTGATGGAGCCACATGGTAATGGCCCGTGATAAAGGTCTGTGTTTGGTAATGGCCCATGATAAAGGTCTGTGTTTGGTAATGGCCCGTGATAAAGGTCTGTGTATGGTAATGGTCCGTGATAAAGGTCTGTGTTTGGTAATGGTCCGTGATAAAGGTCTGTGTTTGGTAATGGTCCGTGATAAAGGTCTGTGTATGGTTATGGCCCGTGATAAAGGTCTGTGTATGGTAATGGTCTGTGATAAAGGTCTGTGTTTGGTAATGGTCCGTGATAAAGGTCTGTGTATGGTAATGGCCCGTGATAAAGGTCTGTGTTTGGTAATGGCCCATGATAAAGGTCTGTGTATGGTAATGGTCCGTGATAAAGGTCTGTGTTTGGTAATGGTCCGTGATAAAGGTCTGTGTATGGTAATGGCCCGTGATAAAGGTCTGTGTATGGTAATGGCCCATGATAAAGGTCTGTGTTTGGTAATGGCCCGTGATAAAGGTCTGTGTATGGTAATGGCCCGTGATAAAGGTCTGTGTTTGGTAATGGCCCTGATAAAGGTCTGTGTATGGTAATGGCCCGTGATAAAGGTCTGTGTTTGGTAATGGCCCTGATAAAGGTCTGTGTATGGTAATGGCCCGTGATAAAGGTCTGTGTATGGTAATGGCCCGTGATAAAGGTCTGTGTATGGTTATGGCCCGTGATAAAGGTCTGTGTATGGTAATGGCCCATGATAAAGGTCTGTGTTTGGTAATGGCCCGTGATAAAGGTCTGTGTATGGTAATGGCCCGTGATAAAGGTCTGTGTTTGGTAATGGCCCTGATAAAGGTCTGTGTATGGTAATGGCCCGTGATAAAGGTCTGTGTTTGGTAATGGCCCTGATAAAGGTCTGTGTATGGTAATGGCCCGTGATAAAGGTCTGTGTATGGTAATGGCCCGTGATAAAGGTCTGTGTATGGTTATGGTCCGTGATAAAGGTCTGTGTATGGTAATGGCCCGTGATAAAGGTCTGTGTATGGTAATGGCCCATGATAAAGGTCTGTGTTTGGTAATGGCCCGTGATAAAGGTCTGTGTATGGTAATGGCCCGTGATAAAGGTCTGTGTTTGGTAATGGCCCTGATAAAGGTCTGTGTATGGTAATGGCCCGTGATAAAGGTCTGTGTTTGGTAATGGCCCTGATAAAGGTCTGTGTATGGTAATGGCCCGTGATAAAGGTCTGTGTATGGTAATGGCCCGTGATAAAGGTCTGTGTATGGTTATGGCCCGTGATAAAGGTCTGTGTATGGTAATGGTCTGTGATAAAGGTCTGTGTATGGTAATGGCCCATGATAAAGGTCTGTGTTTGGTAATGGCCCGTGATAAAGGTCTGTGTATGGTAATGGCCCGTGATAAAGGTCTGTGTATGGTAATGGTCCGTGATAAAGGTCTGTGTATGGTAATGGCCCATGATAAAGGTCTGTGTTTGGTAATGGCCCGTGATAAAGGTCTGTGTATGGTAATGGCCCGTGATAAAGGTCTGTGTATGGTAATGGTCCGTGATAAAGGTCTGTGTATGGTAATGGCCCGTGATAAAGGTCTGTGTATGGTAATGGTCCGTGATAAAGGTCTGTGTATGGTAATGGCCCGTGATAAAGGTCTGTGTATGGTTATGGCCCGTGATAAAGGTCTGTGTATGGTAATGGTCCGTGATAAAGGTCTGTGTATGGTAATGGTCCGTGATAAAGGTCTGTGTATGGTAATGGCCCGTGATAAAGGTCTGTGTATGGTAATGGTCCGTGATAAAGGTCTGTGTATGGTAATGGCCCATGATAAAGGTCTGTGTTTGGTAATGGCCCGTGATAAAGGTCTGTGTATGGTAATGGCCCGTGATAAAGGTCTGTGTATGGTAATGGCCCGTGATAAAGGTCTGTGTTTGGTAATGGTCCGTGATAAAGGTCTGTGTATGGTAATGGTCCGTGATAAAGGTCTGTGTATGGTAATGGCCCGTGATAAATGTCTGTGTATGGTAAAGGCCCATGATAAAGTTCTGGGTATGTTAATGGTCCGTGTAATCCTAACCTTGACTCTCTCTACTCCCCCCTCCCCCCCAGAGTCTATGCTGCGCTACTGTGCTGTGTGGAACACCAACGCCCGGAGCTGTCTGGACGCCCAGGCTGTGATCCAGGTGATGCTCACACACCTTTCCCCTGAAGAGCTGCTCCAGTACCAAGGAGCACGCGCACACCTGGAGGGACTCATACCATACACTGGTGAGGTGGGGGGTGTGTGTGTTAGTCACATTGATGTATAGACTCACGCCAGACGTGACAACTACCTCTGTGCAGATGATGTATGATGTTTTAATTTCTGAATAATAGTGAAGGAATCAAACCACTGATGCCAGAGAAAGTGTCTGCTGATTGTGTGTGTGTGATGGTGTCTGCTGATTGTGTGTGTGTGATGGTGTCTGCTGATTGTGTGTGTGTGTGTGATGGTGTCTGCTGATTGTGTGTGTGTGTGATGGTGTCCACTACAGTTCCCTTGTTTGATTGGACACTGTTCGTCCCTGCAGAGAGACACATGCAAAGGATAGGCCGTCTGCTGCAGGCCTCCATGTTCCTGGACTACATGTGGCAGAAGATGAGGGTGACAGGAGCTCCAGCCAGGTGAGGAGGACCAGGGGAGAGCCTTAAACACAACACCCACCAATCACAATCCAGGGCTTATACTAACGCTACACAGCCTTGCCTAATGACTTTCAAATGTTTTTTCAAATACATTGCTTTTAGAAAGATTCAGAATAAAAAACACATACATTTCATTGTTTCGAGTTTCTTTTAATAGGGATTGATAGCGATGACAGGATTCGCCCTAAAACAGATTCTAACATACACTTAAGTGTGATTAACTTAGTCTTCCATCAATATCATTGCTTTGATTGAAGTGGAAATTCGACTTAAGCAATTGTTAGGATTCGCTTCTCTGAAATGAAAGACATGTTCAATTGTTTGATTTCATGTTTCCTTGTAGCCTTCTAAGTAACTTCGTAGCAAGACGCAGTCATCCGACCTATCAGCGTTGACAGTATGCCACGCGAAGGTTGCTCTAGATCTAATCTGAGTCTAGAACAATGGCTGTTGTTGTTCATAGGAATGTATCTGGGCAAGAGAGATGACTTTCAGATATCTGCGGTTTGAGACCAATACCTGTGTAACCAAACTGATGTTTTTACTGTAAGTACTGTAGTAGACTTCATTCTGAAACCACATTCCCTCTCTATGGCTGCTTCACAAATGGCACCCTATTGCCTATATACAAGTGCTCTGCTTTTCACTAGGGCTCTGGTCTAAAGTAGTGCACTACATAGGGAATATGGTGCCATTTGGGACACCGTTTATAAGCTTTGTCAGCACTGTAATGATGAATAACAAACGGATTGAGGAATGTTAACAGCGATAACCAGGTACTGGAATCAGCAGGTGATCAATCAGAGGCTGTACAATCACATACTGTACCATGGAGATTAAATTCCAATAAATCAACACTGAAACGTCTGGAAGAATGAGGCTGTAGGTCAGGTTTGAAGAATGATTATTTTAAGTCATTGTCATGGGTCAAGCATAAAGATGTCTTCTGCAGTACCCTAATGTATGATGTGATAGGAAGTATGCAGCAGAGCCTAATTCTTCAACATGGTCTTAAGACCCAATAAGAATCCAGCTAGAGTCCAGCTTCAGGAAATACGGCAGAGCAAACATGGGTCTGTGTGACACGTGAATTATATGGATATTTGACCTCCTTTGTTTGTTGCTGATGTGTGATGTCATATCCTTTTACAGTATGGACTCGCAGGATGAGGAGATGGACACCGCCTCTCTTCAGGTGCCACACCCCCTGTTCATGATTGACAAGCGACCAGGTGAGGGTGGAGATGGGACTAAGGAACAGAGGGATGGAGAGGAGAGATGGAATGAGGGAGAGGCGGAGGAGGACGATGGTCTCGAGGAAGATACCAACTGCCCGGCCAACATGGAGGATGATGATGATGATGATGAAGTCAGTATCACCAGGAAAGCCTCAGTCAGGGGACAAAGGGAAGAAAATGGACAGAACGGGAAAAAAAATGGCAACCATCACTCTGGCAGTGAGGAGAGTTCAAGAGAGAAGGACCGAGGAGACCAAACAGAGGCTGAGATCCTCCTGTCTGCAGCGTCCCTTCCACCCCTCCAGGCAATCATCAGCTGATGGCAGACTGTCTGACATCAAGCCCACTAAGGATTCCATGAGTGTGAACCCGCGGGAGTCTCCTTCAGCATGGACCACTGCCTGGAGCAACAGTGTGGCTTTATAGACACTGACGGACAGAGAAGCAGGTCCTGAACGACCTTTTATAATAAACTGGTTTTGAGGTCGATAGGCCTGGCTGGCAGCCATTTTGGAAAACCGTGTAATTTTTCATAAATAGTGCCACAATTTTTTCTTGACCATGTTAGCTCATCGGGAAAAACTCTGGGTGCTATTGGAAGCCTGCTAATGGTACCTAGTGGAAGCCTGCTACTGGTACCTAGTGGAAGCCTGCTACTAGAGGTCAGAAATTGTCGAGGCTCTACCTGTAACTTCTTCCCCATTCTTCAACAGAAACCAGTGCTTGTGAATTTTTATATTTGTATGTTGTTGTGCAGTCCTGCTCTTCCACATAAACAACACATTTTGTTTGTCATGATTACAAATGCATCTGGAATAAAATGTATGCCTTGTATTTATTGTGCTCCTTTTTTTAATAAGTTCGTATTCATTTTAAACATCAACCAATATGTTCATGTAAAAGAGTGTTTGAAGACTTAACTTATTTAACATAAAATTCCCATAGGAGCATAAACCACGACACAGGAAAGGGTGAAAAGGTCAAGCCTTCATTCCTTTGCCACATTATTAGACTGGTCCAGCATATTGTCACCCTGTTATCTGTCTGTCACATTTGATTAAAGTCTGGGATCTCTGGTATGACTCAGGGAGAGCTCTAACTGTATAAACCAGTGGACTCAGGGAGAGCTCTAACAGTATAAACCAGTGGACTCAGAGAGCTCTAACAGTATAAACCAGTGGACTCAGAGAGCTCAAACAGTATAAACCAGTGGACTCAGAGAGCTCTAACAGTATAAACCAGTGGGACTCAGGGAGAGTTCTGACAGTATAAACCAGTGGACTCAAAGAGCTCTAACAGTATAAACCAGTGGACTCAGAGCTCTAACAGTATGAGAGTACAATTCATAGTAAGCTAGCGGTGGATAGAAATGGTGACTCCAAGAGAGAGAAATTGGGTGCTTTGCTATGGAGGAAAAGAGATGGAACCAGTGTCATCTGTAGGGCACTCGGCATGCCACACACACAACATCCTGTTAAGTTTAAATCAGGATATTTTCTCCATTCAAAGAGGCGGACAAGTTATTTTAGTATTAGAATTTATTGCTTTTTGCAGTACAAGATATGTTATTTTAGTATAATAATGTATTACAATTTGTTGCAGTTTGCAGTACAATATGATATGGAATCAACCATAGTTGCTAATAACAGTTTTCCAGTATGGAAAAATAGAGATCTATAGATTAAAAGACTATACAGTGGAAACTATGAAAACACATTTTAGGATTTAATAGAAGACAGAAGATTCTATTAGAAGATTCATGACAATCACAGAAAATTTTATTTTTTTCTATCTAAATTGCTACTGAATGTTTATTCACAAAAGTGTATATTTTAATTATACCAGTATATGACCTGACTTCACATTAAGTGAAGAGAAATTATTCATTAAAACAGGAATGTAGACAAATGACAGTAAACCCCTAACCGTAATATTTGTTCATCCACAAAATAAATCCTGAATTAATAGACAGCATTAAAATAATGTTTACAATGCAGCTATCAGTATCCATCTCCAGGTGCATGGAAGTAGGCCTGACGAACAGAGCAAGAAGTAAACTTCCACATTAAAAAAATAAAGACTCAATATGTGACTCAGAGTATTACAGTAACGTATGATTCTTCCTCCCATATCACAACTCATGGTTACATGACCAGCCCCAAGGCAGTTAAACACTTTAAAACACAGTGTAATCATGTTCAGGTAACTTCATAACGGATAAGTCCCACAGTCCGGCTTCTAGTACAGTGACTTTCTGTGCTAAAGCCTTTAGATTCTTCCTGGAATCCATCAAGACACCACACCACATGTCCTGGCCACAACCCAGTCTTCACCCTCGGTTTTAAAAGGCTAAGGAGGAACTGGCTACCCATGACTCATCAGTGGGATCAGTGGACCCACCACCATTTTGGGTCAACACTGCTCCAATTTAGCGGCTCAGTATCACAGCAGGCGCTGGCGACAGCTTGGCTTTGGAGGCGTTCTTGCGCGTGACTGTAGTGCAGCGTGTCAGGATCTCCTGCACCCTGGGCCTGGGGGGCACCTTGGGGGTGGTTGGGGCCATCTTGAACAGGTTTGGGTCAGATCTTCCGTGGACCATCCTCCCCTCCAACACGCCGCTGTCGGGGTTGAGACGGTCGGCCACCATGGGCGGCGGTGTGCGGGCGCGCCGGAGACGCTCGTCCATGTCGGCGCGGCTCAGGTTGAGGGACGAGCTGCAGGATGACGAACTGAGGTCGTCGCTGAAGTCACTGCCCTCGCTTCCCATGCTGCCCTCGCTTCCCATGCTGCCGGCGAGGCTGCGCTTGCGTCTATCCATCTCCCCATCCACCTCCACCATGATAGTAGGCATTGGAGTGCCCTTGCTAGGGTATGCCGGGGCGGGGGTGGTGACCATCACAGGTGAAGGGCTAAGCCGAGGCACAGTTAGAACATTAAAATAATGAGACTTGAGCTTGTCGGTAGGCTTGAGCTGATTTGGTGTGGAAGGTTGGGAGCTGGGCGGCTGCAGGATGTTGCCTTGGGAATGGCTGCGCTCGTGGGAGTGTCCGGCCAGCGTGTGGTCAGAGCTGGAGCTGTGGACCTGTAGCTGGGCCAGGTTGAGAGCCGCCAGGCGGACACGGGGGTTGTTGTAGGGCTGCAGGTACATGGCAGGTACGAAGCCGCTCTTGCCGTTGTATCTGTCAAGAGGAGAAAGAAGAAATTGGAAACTGACATGAGTTTGGATTTCATATCAGAAATCACAATGTTGTCAAAGCCTTGGTACAATATGTTATCCTAGGTAATGATAGACGACAAGTCTGTGGCCTTTGTCTGTCTAGCTTTCACTTAAATTGACAAGTCAATGGCCGTGTCCGAAATCTGGCTTGGCTACTACTTACTTAAACTGCATACTGTGTACTAATCTTACTACATACTATTTTGAACGTACTGTTTAGTAAAAAGGTATGCAGTAAGAAACAAATTGAGAATTTGAGATTATAACCCACTGGGCAAAAACTGATTGAATCAGTGTTGCTTCCACGTAATTCCATGTGATGATGTTCAATCAACATGGAAAACTGATTGGATTTGAAAAAAGTCAACATAAGGGAATTTAGCATTTTTTTCACCCAACGTTTAACCATTTTTTGGTGAATTCACATTAGATGACAAATCAACCAAATGTAAATCAAAACTAGATGTTGAACTGACGTCTGGGAGGTTATATCTGCATTTTTGTCAAAATGAGGTTATTGACATGTCCTTGTTCTGTTCAATGTTCTCTACCTATATAGTACTCTAAATACCCCAATTCATGTTGTGAAGTTCAAAAGAATACAAGATTTAAAAAAAAAATCTCTGATACTATTCAAATCAATGAGGGTTCGGAACGTTAAAGCCAATTATTGAATAATATTTTGGAGTATTTGGACACGGCCATTGTCAAGAGAATCTTTGGATTTGATTCAGTGAAAAGATAACAGCTAAGTAATTCAGTCACGTCAACTTCCAAGGGGAAGCTACCAACTGTTTTCTAATGATAGGGGCAGAACACGCTGAGAGGTTGTCTCAAAAGAGCATTGAGCAGACAATGGCTCAGCTATCTCTGGTATTGGGTTCTTCAGAATCAACTAATGATAACTTGTAATGTAGTGAGATAATTACAGCGTTGTTGTTTCCGCATGATATCTGATGGACGGGCGATGATACTCTGCATGTCTGTCTGCACCATGACTTTCAATTCCAATTCAATTTCCATTCTCTCAATGCATTTGCTGTCATCTGACCATAGAATTAGTATGAGTTCTAATAATTTTGATTCCATGGTTCCGACAGTCTGGAAGTCATGCTTCTCTTTTACAGCTATAGCTACTGTATTCTTCCTGTTTAGTCAGACAGGTGTTGTTCAGGAACATACCTGATCAGCCACCAGCCATTGTCAGACTTCTGCAGGACTTCCACCACTGAGCCAATGTCCATAGACACCTCGTCTCTATTTGTGGCTTTGTAGCTTCTGACAGCACTGTACAGCACACCTATTTGTGGGCGATTCAGAATGTTAGGATGGGTGCAACATCAATATATGGCAATATACTGTCAGTGGGGGTCCACACCTTGCAGTACATGCACAGTACAGTATTTGCAGTGTATATGTCTCGACGCTGGTGCATCAGCTATAGGTGAATGTTTTATAGATTTGTTGATGTGAACATTTTTGCAGATGATCCCCTGATGATCCCCTCCCAGGCTATAGAAAACATAAATACATATGTGTCAGGGATAAGAGATGATGGTCTCTTACTTTCTCCATAGGACTCGTCACTATCGTCATCCTCATTCCCCTCTACCTTCTCCAGGTATGGAGCAGGGAACCAGGCCATACGCTTGTCCTCATTCTCCACCAGCCACCAGCCTGGGAGCAGAGGGAGAGGGGTTAGACTGGTGATGGACATTTATGATCAGCTCTCTCAAACCCATTACATGTCACAGAATCAATACATTCGTGATTAAAAGTGATGCGATTTTACATGTTCATTACAAAGGAAAATACATGTTCATTATACTTTATGGAAGGCAAATCACAGCAGACGTTCTCTCACCTGCTTTGTCTTTGATGAGCACGTCCAAGTTTTCGTCCACGGCCACTTTGAACGGCCGGTTCTTGGTGTCTTTGGTCTCATAAGGTGCCATGCACCGGTATGCCTCTGTTACGAACGGCTGCGTAACGTTTCCAATGTTGACACTCTTGTCATGTCCAGCGGAATCCTCTGAAGGCATGATCATGATACTGAGGAAGGAAGTCACATTGTAAATGTATGACTATTTATTGTACTGAATTAAATCACCAAAACATAACGGGACACTGGATTTGAAGTCGATCCACTTGTGCGTAATACTGCGCGTAATGCTCAGGACACAGTGGTATTCCCTAAGCAATGTGCATAATTCTCACTATAATCTACCTATTCTTGGCAAACTCTGGCTGTAGATCTTGGTCCTTGGGGTGGAAGTACCGGATGAGTTCAGGACATTGTGAGACGCGCGGGTCACAGCTGAGGAGCTCGCTGCAGTATTTCTCCAAAAACTTGAGCTGGACCACCGACTTGCTTGGACCATTATTCTTTGTGTTAATCTTCATCCTCCAGTCTGACGAAGGAATATACGACGATTACTAATTAATGACTTATTAGTTATATAAAGGATACAAATGATAGACATCAACCGGCAACGTGATATTAAAAGTAAAACATAGGCCTACCTCGAAATCTAGGAATAATTCTGTCCGATTTTTTAAGTGGGTTCGCAGGTGGGAATTTCTTCTTCATTTGTTCCTGTTTTGGATAAAAAGTTTGGCCTAAGTAAGAAAAGCATGGCTCCATATTATATTTTGCATTTATGTAGCCTACATTAGATCAGACAATTTGAATTGTAGTTGATGATGTAACTTACATTAAGTGTCTTGAAGTCCTTGAAGGTTCTGTAAACAATGATGTCATTCTGATCTGACCAAAGCACCGATGTCATGTACATCTGGACATTTGAAATAAGTTATAAATATCAATTAAATCTTTGGTATAAATCATTGCTGTCAAATTCAAAAATAAAGGTTTTAGTTAATTGCACTCACAAAATACAGCAAAAAAGAATCAACAATTTTCGGGAAATGATTAATTAACAGGCATAAACAATAGTTGAACATCTCATGCAGAAATCTGGAGAAATATCCGATAACAGCAGCAGTAGTATTACATGCATCAAGTATCCATACTTTGCTTTTCTCCTTGTGCATTACTCCAATCAGTCGGATATTAACCGGATACCGTTGCTCCTCCATGTTAGTCATTAAAAAGCCTAGATGCGTAAAGTCCTATGGAGATGTGTATTCCTAACTAACTGACTGGAGCTCAAATGGCCAACAGATTAATATATCTCTCCGAGTAAGAAGGTGTGGCAGTAGAGGCACGTAAGCAAACAAATAGGAGGACAATATTTGCGTCACGTGAGCAGCTCCCGCTGTAGTGGCGCAAGTGTGGGAACTACACTGTTGCAACCAGTGTATCATAATTTCAGTGGCGAACCATCATTCAGGGCAGGCGGGGAAGACCCTGTTTCGATTAAAGTCTTAATCAAAATTACGGATTGCCTCTTATCCGCTCGTCATCCCCTTATGCCATAGTTTGGTATGGGTATAATAATGCATTTTATTTTGTAAAGTGGTTTCTTGCATCAAACAACAATAACAACAGTCACCTTGTCTGAAGGACAAATGGATAAACAGGTTAATGTCAAGCCCTGCATGTTTTTTTCAAAAGTCTCAGAATGTAGGCCTACATTGAACAACACACATTGTCTGTTACTGTAGGCTGAATGATAGAACAGCTATTTCCATGTCAAAATGTTATGGGATGCATTTTCTCCATTGTTTTTGATGGTAGGCCAATCTAGAAGGCCTACATTATGATCAAATAGCCATAGTAACTTGGCCATTGTTAAAACTGATCTTAAAGCGGGTACAGCTGCATTTTCACAGTGTTGAAGTTTGCACTCAGCAGACCTGAAATTTGACATTTTTTTAGGGAACATTGGTTGCAACACATATATGCCTACCTGCAGCCTGCAGGCACACTCAGCATCTCTCTGGAGATATTGCATTTATTGCTTTTACTGAGCTTTGATGACATGTCATTTTATTACTTGTGATAAAGTAGTAGTCGTATACTACAGTAGACAGGCCCACCTCTTCTCTATTCAGTGAAACAGCTACAACAGCCATATAAAATAAGCACAGAAGAAAAACAGCTCTGCCTTTAACTGCCTGTTTTTGGAACCTCATTTCTTCCCTGCCCATGCTGGGTCAACCTTTGGACTCATATCCCAGGGATTACATTGATTCATGTTGTGCCCATTCCTTATTAACCCGGTGTGAAATGGAAATGCTTTTTTGCATATCCTACAGAGAATGGGGTCACAGCCAGGGATCAGCCATTATTGACGGCAACACTGGAGCAATTAGGGTTACGTGCTTTGCTCAAGGACAGATTGATAGATTTTTCACCTATTTGGCTTAGCAACTCAAACTAGCAACTTTCGGTTACTTGCCCAATGCTCTAATGCCTCGATCACACAACACTATCTTTGCAATTTGGCACACCAGAGGTACATTCATTTCCCCTGGAACGCTGCAGTGCGTTCCGTGTGGTGAAAACCTTGGATTTATCCAACGATTACATCAAACTGTATGTGAAGACGGCCTGACAGAAATGGTAGCAGAAGGTGAAGGTTGAACTTTTGTTGAAAACACATATCCAGATGATGCTGTGTCAGTGGAGGCTGCTGAGGGGAGGACGGATCATAACACTCCATTCCAGCCTGTTATTAGAAGTCGTCCTCCACTCAGCAGCCTCCACTGTGCTGGATAGCGTTTGGTGCAATGACACTGTAGGTGGGTTCGAGGCGTAACCACTAGGCTACCTGCCGCCAGTAGGGGAGGAGGCCAGGAATGCCCTGTATTCATGAAGCAGAGGCCATATAAAGATAATTAATCAAATGATGGCATAATTGCAAATGTACCTATAGGACAGGTTTCTCAAACTCGGCCCTCGGTACAAGGGGTGCACGTTTTGGTTTTTGCCCTAGCGCTACACAGCTGATTCAAATAATCAACTAATCATCAAGCTTTGGTAATTTGAATCAGCTGTGTGATGTTAGGGCAAAAACCAACATTTCCACCCCTTGGGGTTGTGAGGACGGAGTTTGGGAAACGCTGCCATTGAAGCAAAGCAGGAAGTAAAAGCAGAAAGTGTACCCATCAATATGTAATGTGATTTGTTGATTAAACTCAACTGACATTAGAAAAAATACATTATATTCCACGAGTCACATCAGTTAACATAATTTTAATGAACATTCTACATTACCATGGAAATGATTGCACGGGCACCATTGCGTGTGCACCCATGACTTTACCAGTCAAAGTGCCAGGGTTAGAGGTTGCAAGCCCGCTCTGTTCCTTCTATTTCTATGGCAGAGGTAGCTGAACTTAGTTGTAGCAGGGACTAAAGGTTGCCCTATTGCCTGGGGAAAGTGACCTGAGCAGTTAGGCAAGTTGAGCCTGTTCTAAAGGTTTTTCACTGAAAACAAAACTGTAAGGAATTCCAGTAGGTGTTGCCTAAAATGGATCATTCTGGTTCATTCCCATTGTTTAAGTGAAAGATGGACAATTTATGGCACCCGGGCAGGTTGAGACTGCCCCCTGGGCAAAAACTGCTTGAACATTGTTTCCACATTTCAACAACAATCAGGGTGTAAAACTGGTTGGATTTGCAGAGTCAACTTTTAACCTGAATCCAATGACATGGTGAAATGTTGATTTCACGTTATTGGTCTCCTAGCTAAAGCCTACAGAGCCTAATCAACCACGTCTCTCAACAACCAGCACATCATTGTTTAACGTCCATTAAGGTAGCCCCCTGTACCTCTCTGATTCAGAGCAGTTGGGTTAATCAGAGTGGTTGGGTTAATCAGAGCGGTTGGGTTAATCAAAGCGGTTGAGTTAAATGCTGAAGACACATTTCGGTTGAATGCATTAGTTATAAAAACTCTTTGATTCAGTTGTGCAACTGATTAGATATCCCCTCTCCCATTAACTCTGAACTTGGTTTCTTTCTTCATTCAGGCTCCTCTCCGGTCGTCACTAGTTACCACAGCCACAACTTCATAATTATGGCAATTGCTCTTAAAATCTGATTAAAACCTGACCCTAACCACACTGCTAACCTTGAATTAAGACAGAAGCAATTTTAAGTTAACCAATTTTGCACTGACTGTGGTTACTAGTGACAACCCTCTCCTGATTGCTTGCCTCGTGAGAGACACATTTTCATGGAAAACAAGATTGTGTGTTAATAAAAGCAGTTTAGTTGTTCTCTAAAACTAGCTAGAAGGAGCCATTTTATAACTAGTTAACAAAACTATTAGCGTTAGTTGTAGTAGCCTAGCTAGCTAACGTTAAACATTTAGACTCACTGAATAAATATATTTAGCACAGGATAAAGATTAAAACGATCTGCTGAGGCTAAGGGAGGCCAAGTAATGTTGGCATTGTTATGTTTGTCGTAAGGAGACCAAGGTGCAGCGTGGTATGCGTACATTGTTCTTTATTAAACAAATTATACACTGAACAAACTAACAAAAACAAACCGTGAAGCTAATATGAATAGTGCAGACATGCAACGAAATATAGAATAAGAACCCACAAATAACCTACGGAAATGGCTACCTAAATACGGTCCCCAATCAGAGACAACGATAAACAGCTGCCTCTGATTGGTAACCAATTCAGGCCACCATAGACATACATAAACCTAGACTTACAAAACCCCTAGGTATACAAAAACCCTAGACAAGACTAAACTAACATATCCACCCTAGTCACACCCTGACCTAACCAAAATAATAAAGAAAACAGATCAGGGCGTGACAGGCATATTATTTTTATTTCCACTGCTGGTGATTGTTCACAAATGTTTGTGGTGCAAATGTCATTCTCAAAGTCCCAGTTCAGTCAAACTATATTTTTTATGTGTTTTATATATACAGCATATATATTTCCACACTACAAGTTAGGAATAATACTGAGAAAATTATGATAATGCCTTTTGAGTGTAAGAGGTGTTTGAAAGGCCTGAAATTTCAGCTTATTCTTCTTGATCTGGTTGGCGGATTGCATCAAACTTTTAGGTGCATACACTGACACCTACTGTACTGGTATGAGGCCATTCATGGCCTACCTATATTACATTAGTCGATATGATACCTGTATAAATTCTAACGTAACCTCTTCCCACATCTCAACAGTCTAAACTAACAATCTCTACCCACATCAGTTACCTGCTTCTTGTTTATCTAATTGATTAGCTCAAACAGCGCAATTAGCCATGTGCTCACCTTCCTTTCACCAACCGTGAGGCCATTCACGGCATACCTACAATACATACTTTGAAACAATCCTAGTTTAAATTCCAACATGACTTCTACCCACATCTCAACATTCTAAACTCTAATATAACCTCGACCCACATCTCAATTTAATTAAACCAACCGCAGCCTCCCAGTGACTTGGATTACAGGCAGGTGCCACCGCAACCATCTATTTCAGCCTTTTTTGGTGGGATGGAGTTTTGGCCTGCCAGGTGGTAAATTAACTAATAGACCAATAAGAAAGAGTTCCAGAATTCTCTGCCAATAACAGCTATACTGAACAAAACTATAAACTCAACATGTAAAGTGTTGGTCCCATGTTTCATGACCTGAAATAAAAGATCCCAGAAATGTTCCATATGCACAAAAAGCTTATTTCTCTAAAATTGTGCACAAATTAGTTTATATCTCTGTTAGTGAGCATTTATCCCTTGCAAATATAATCCATCCACCTAACAGGTGTGGCATATCAAGAGGCTGATTTAACAGAATGCACATTACACAGGTGCACCTTGTGCTGGGGGACAATAAAAGGCCACTCTAAAATGTGTGGTTTTGTCACACAACACAATGTCACAGATGTCTCAAGTTGAGGGAGCATGCAATTGGCATGCTGACTGCAGGAATTTCCACAAGAGCTATTGCCAAATTGAATGTTCTGAAACAAAGCTGAACATTTTTCAACTTCTTTCATGGCCTGCATGTTCACCAGACATGTCACCACCCTTTGAGATGCTCTGGATCGATGTGTCAGCATGTTCCTTTTCCCGCCAATATCCAGGAACTTCACACAGCCATTGAAAAAGAGTGGGACAACATTCCACATTCAACAGCCTGATCAACTCTATGCAAAGGAGATGTGTCGCAATGCATGAGGCAAATGGTGGTCACACCAGATACTGACTGGTTTTCTGATCAAATGTATTTAAATTCACTGATTTCCTTACATGAACAGCAACTCAGTAACATCTTTGAAATTGTTGCATGTTACATTTATATATTTCTGTTCAGTTTACATTGAAACCTGCCTGTCTTTTTTAGTCCACTGCTTAACATTGTGTGTGTATAGAGTGAAATTCATATTTAAAGACATTGTAACCGTTCTTTGCATAATGTTCAGCCCTGCTATACTAGTTCACTAAACTACAGAGTATGTTGTCCATTGAAGTTGTTGTCTCTGGCTTTAAAAAAATATATTTTCAGAATGAATAATAACATTTGTGGTCGTTTGAAATGGTCTGATCCACCTTAGGCCAGGAGTGTTTCCAATTCACATGACCCGACAAGAAAACCCCCAGCCCTATAATCATAGCACAGGTAATAATATTTTGTCATAGCCTACGAATAGGACCCAGAGTTTTACCTGACCAGGTCATGAGGCCATGCTCCTTATAGGACACATCACTGCACCCATATACTCTTCTGTAAACTGGTCATCTATGTATACCCACAGCAAGACCCACTGGATGATGCTTATTTATAAAACCCTCTTAGGCCTCACTCCACCCCTACCTGAGATATCTACTGCAGCCCTCATCCTCCACATACAACACCAGTTCTGCCAGTCACATTCTGTTAAAGGTCCCCAAAGCACACACATCCCTGGGTCGCTCACCTTTTCAGTTCACTGCAGCTAGCGACTGGAACAAGCTGCAACAAACACTAAAACTGGACAGTTTTATCTCAATCTCTTAATTCAAAGACTCAGTCATTGACACTCTTACTGAGAGTTGTGGCTGCTTTGCGTGATGTATTGTTGTCTCTACCTTCTTGCCCTTTGTGCTGTTGTCTGTGCCCAGTAATGTTTGTACCATGTTTTGTGCTGCTACCATGTTGTGTTGCTACCATGTTGTTGTCATGTTGTGTTGCTTCCTTGCTATGTTGTCTTAGGTCTCTCTTTATGTAGGGTTGTGTTGTCTCTCTTGTCTTGATGTGTGTTTTGTCCTATATTTATATTTTATATATATTTTTATTTTTAATCCCAGCCCCATCCCGTAGGATGTAAATAAGAGTTATTGTTCTTAACCGACTTGCCTAGTTAAATAAATAAAAAATTAAACATGAGATCAGGAAAAACTCAAGCCCTCAGAAAATAAAATATACATTTTGCCACACCACTTCTGAACCTGTGGTGTCACCTCTGCATAGTACAAGTGGGGGGTGGGCCTTTCCTCTTTTGAGACAGAGTCCACCGGTATATATAAAACCCTCTTAGGGTCGACCATGCGGGGAACGTGGGCGCCTCTCGTCGAGGCGGGAAGGGAAAGGAGGGGCGCACCAGGGAGAGAGAGCCGAGGTCCCTCCTCAACACTCCCACCGAGCCGTCCTGGTCTGCACTTAGGGGGACGAAGGCCCAGTCGCGGAAATCCAGGGGTTCCGATTGATGGCAAAGCATTCAAAGTATCGATGATCAATGTGTCCTGCAATTCACGAGTTCTCGCAGCTAGCTGCGTTCTTCATCGACGCACAAGCCAAGTGATCCACTGTTAAGAGTTTTACTCTTGTTTTTTTGTTTTACGCAGAGGCTAGTGGCTAGGCGGAGTTGGGGAGGTTGCCCTCCTTTCCCCCGCCCGCCCTTCGCCAGAGGCCACAGTTCACAGAGCAAAAAGGTTTGAGGTTGTTCTCTATTGTTAATGTATTGTTCCTCAAGCAAGGGGGAGGCCGATGACATGCGGATTCCCATCAGACCAACTCCTTGAATGCATCTCACTTGAAGTTTCCAGTCGTCTAAAAAACACTGTTTTGCTCAAACATGCTTTACTGTATTTATACTTGGGATATCACTTTTCAACAGGAAAGTTCAACAGTTTCTTGAGGACGGTAGGCGTTCAAGGAAGTACAGTGCCTTGCGAAAGTATTCGGCCCCCTTGAACTTTGCGACCTTTTGCCACATTTCAGGCTTCAAACATAAAGATATAAAACTGTATTTTTTTGTGAAGAATCAACAACAAGGGGGACATAATCATGAAGTGGAACGACATTTATTGGATATTTCAAACTTTTTTAACAAATCAAAAACTGAAAAATTGGGCGTGCAAAATTATTCAGCCCCTTTACTTTCAGTGCAGCAAACTCTCTCCAGAAGTTCAGTGAGGATCTCTGAAAGATCCAATGTTGACCTAAATGACTAATGATGATAAATACAATCCACTTGTGTGTAATCAAGTCTCCGTATAAATGCACCTGCACTGTGATAGTCTCAGAGGTCCGTTAAAAGCGCAGAGAGCATCATGAAGAACAAGGAACACACCAGGCAGGTCCGAGATACTGTTGTGAAGAAGTTTAAAGCCGGATTTGGATACAAAAAGATTTCCCAAGCTTTAAACATCCCAAGGAGCACTGTGCAAGCGATAATATTGAAATGGAAGGAGTATCAAACCACTGCGAATCTACCAAGACCTGGCCGTCCCTCTAAACTTTCAGATCATACAAGGAGAAGACTGATCAGAGATGCAGCCAAGAGGCCCATAATCACTCTGGATGAACTGCAGAGATCTACAGCTGAGGTGGGAGACTCTGTCCACAGGACAACAATCAGTCGTATATTGCACAAATCTGGCCTTTATGGAAGAGTGGCAAGAAGAAAGCCATTTCTTAAATATATCCATAAAAAGCGTTGTTGAAAGTATGCCACAAGCCACCTGGGAGACACACCAAACATGTGGAAGAAGGTGCTCTGGTCAGATGAAACCAAAATTGAACTTTTTGGCAACAATGCAAAACGTTATGTTTGGCGTAAAAGCAACACAGCTGAACACACCATCCCCACTGTCAAACATGATGGTGGCAGCATCATGGTTTGGGCCTGCTTTTCTTCAGCAGGGACCGGGAAGATGGTTAAAATTGATGGGAAGATGGATGGAGCCAAATACAGGACCATTCTGGAAGAAAACCTGATGGAGTCTGCAAAAGACCTGAGACTGGGTCGGAGATTTGTCTTCCAACAAGACAATGATCCAAAACATAAAGCAAAATCTACAATGGAATGGTTCAAAAATAAACATATCCAGGTGTTAGAATGGCCAAGTCAAAGTCCAGACCTGAATCCAATCGAGAATCTGTGGAAAGAACTGAAAACTGCTGTTCACAAATGCACTCCATCCAACCTCACTGAGCTCGAGCTGTTTTGCAAGGAGGAATGGGAAAAAATTTCAGTCTCTCGATGTGCAAAACTGATAGAGACATACCCCAAGCGACTTACAGCTGTAATCGCAGCAAAAGGTGGCGCTACAAAGTATTAACTTAAGGGGGCTGAATAATTTTGCACGCCCAATTTTTCAGTTTTTGATTTGTTAAAAAAGTTTGAAATATCCAATAAATGTCGTTCCACTTCATGATTGTGTCCCACTTGTTGTTGACTCTTCACAAAAAAATACAGTTTTATATCTTTATGATTGAAGCCTGAAATGTGGCAAAAGGTCGCAAAGTTCAAGGGGGGCGAATACTTTCGCAAGGCACTGTAGCTTCATACTGGAAACTTATTTTCAGACCATTCAATTTGAGGTAAGGAGAATGATTCATCCTCTTCCACCATGTCTTCTTCCCCGTAGAGAACTGTCAGGTATTCAAGGAAGTATCATCAAACTGGCAATTCCTTATTTTCAGACCATAACATTCAAGTTAGTGAGACTGATTCATCCTCTCCCTCCACACCCCACACCCCACCCCTCCTTCCCCCAAGCCATCCCATCCTTCCTTCTTTGTGATAGTCTTTTTATCATCCTGACCAACAAGGAAGATCTCTTTTATTTTGGCTCTGTCTCTAAGGATCACAACAACCTCACATCCACAATGTGTGACTAAGGTTTCTGGCAGAGCAGTCAGAGGTATTGTTTTTTAAATTATTATGATGACAACATGGAATTTCCTGATGACCAGAGAGGAAAGGTGTGTATTTCTTGTATAATGCAGTATGTCCAGTACAATAGGGATATTCTGAGGTGAGATCAGGCTGTTAGGACAGCTCTATGAGGTGAAAAGGAGACTGGAGTACCACTTTAAATGCACCATTTTCTAGCAGACACATTGACAGGTGACAGCAGAGTTCAGTGGGATTGAGGCACATGCTAATTAATATGGACACAATATTTTTAAACAGTGCCAGTGGGAACACACTAATGTCAGAAAGCTAGTAAGGATGCAAAGACTATACAGAGTTACACATAATGTGTGAATGTGGTCAGGCACTGAACAATAAGACAACATGAAAGAAGGACATTTCTGCAGACTGAACAATAAAACTGTCACGCCCTGACCTTAGTTATCTTTGTTTTCTTTACTATTTTGGTTAGGTCAGGGTGTGACGAGGGTGGTTTGTTTAGTTTTTGTTTTTTGTATGTCTAGGGGTTTTTGTAAGTCTAGGTGTTTATATGTCTATGGTTGCCTAGATTGGTTCGCAATCAGAGGCAGCTGTTTATCGTTGTCTCTGATTGGGGACCATATTTAGGTAGCCATATTCCTTGGGTATTTTGTGAGTTCTTGGTCTATGTTTAGTTGTCTGTCTGCACGATGCATATTAGCGTCACGGTTCATTTTGATAGTTTGTTCAGTGGTCTTTCTTTAATAAAAGAAGTATGTACGCTTCCCACGCTGCGCCTTGGTCTCCTCCATACAACGAACATGACAACATGAAAGAAGGACATTTCTGCAGACTGAACAATACGGCAATATTATTTTGGTTGAAATTGTTGCGTTTATTTTTTTTCAGTGTACATTGAAACCTGTCTTTTTTTCAAGTTCACTGCTTAACATTGTGTGTGTAGAGTGGATTAATATTTCTAGTAATTGTAACCATTCTTTGCATAATGCTGGAGGGTGGGCCTTTCCTATTTTGTTCTCTATTGTTCCTCAAGCAAGGGGGAGGCCGATGACATCCAGATTCCCAACAGACCAACTCCTTGAATGCATCTCACTTGAAGTTTCCAGTTTTCTAAGAAACTGTTTTGCTCAACCATACTTTACTGTATTTATACTTGATATCACTTTTCAACAGGAAAGGTTCAACAGTTTCTTGAGGACGGTAGGCGTTCAAGGAAGTAGCTTCACACTGGAAACTTATTTTCAGACCATTAAATTCGAGGTAAGGAGAATGATTCATCTTCCACCACACCCCATGCCTTCTTCCCCATAGAGATCTGACAGGCATTCAAGGAAGCAGGAAATTCCTTTTCTTTCAGACCGTATAATTTGAGTCATGGAGTGATTCATCCTCCACGCCCCCCCCCCCCCCCCCCCCCCCCCCTTCCTTCCCCCATGCAGGCAAATAAAATGTTATTTGTCACATGCGCCGAATACAACCTTACAGTGAAATGCTTACTTACGAGCCCCTAACTGACAGTGCAGTTTCAAAAAAATACAGAAGAATAAGAGATAAAAGTAACAAGTAATTAAAGAGGAGCAGTAAAAAATAACTAATATATATATATATATATATATACAGGGGGGTACCGGTACAGAATCTGTGTGGGGGCACCGGTTAGTTGATCTAGTATGTACAGTGCATGCAGGTAGAGTTAATTAAAGTGACTATGCATAGATTACAACAGTGACAGTTGGGGGGAGGGGTGAATAGTGGGTAGCCATTTGACTAGATGTTCAGGAGTCTTATGGCTTGGGGGTAGAAGCTGTTTAGAAGCCTCTTGGACCTAGACTTGGCGCTCCGATACAGCTTGCCGTGTGGTAGAGGACAGTCTATGACTAGGGTGGCTGGAGTCTTTGACAATTTTCATGGCCTTCCTCTGACACCGCCTGGTATAGAGGTCCTGGATGGCAGGAAGCGTGGCCCCAGTGATGTACTGGGCCGTTCGCACAATAATCTCCTTCGTCTTGATCACATTGAGGGAGAGGTTGTTGTCCTGGAACTACACGGCCAGGTCTCTGACCTTCTCCCTATAGGCTGTCTCGTTGTTGTTGGTGATCAGGCCTACCACAGTTGTGTCTTCTGCAAATTGAATGATGGTGTTGGAGTCATGCAGTCATCCCATCCTTCTTTGTGATAGTCTTTTTATCATCCTGACCAACGAGGAAGACATCTCTTCTTTTGGCTCTGGTTCTAAGGTCACAACAACCTCACTTCCACAATGTGTGACTAAGTTTTCTGGTAGAGCAGTCATAGGTATTGTTTTATTTTTATTTTATGATGACAAAATGGAATTCCATGATGACCAGAGAGGAAAGGTGTGTATTTCTTGTATAATGCAGTATGTCCAGTACAATAGGGATATTCTGAGGTGAGATCAGGCTGTTCGGACAGCTCTATTTTTTTTCAAAACATTAACGTAGAATATTTTTGATGTCATGGAATTTCAAGTGCCTCAGTCAGTCACATTGTATGGCCTCAAGTAAACATAATTCTGTCAGTAATAAAGTTGCTTTTTGGGCTTGATTTTTTTCCTCCAGTTTGTCCTCCAGTGATTTTGGAACTTTTCCTGTTGAAAAGCGATACCCCAAGTATAAATACAATAATGTACACACGCTAAAGCTTAACAAAAAAAATGTGGGAGCAAAATAGTGTTTTATAGACACATCTGCAAACTTCAAGTAGGACAGCACTCAAGCAGTTGGTTTGTTGGGAAGTCGTGATTTCATCGGCCTCCCCCTTGCTTGAGGAACAATAGAGGAATCATAGAGAACAAAAGAGGAAAGGCCCCCCCACTTGTGACTTACTGTACCTGAACCACCTGTTGAGATGTGCCCTTTGAGTTAAACCGGTCGTTAAATGAGATGAAAAGGAGATTGAAGTGCCACTTTAATTGCACTTTTTTCTAGCAGACACTTATCACATTTTATTGGTCACATACACATGGTTAGCAGATGTTAATGCGAGTGTAGTGAAATGCTTGTGCTTCTAGTTCCGACCATGCACTAATATCTAACAAGTAATCTAACAATTTCACAACAACTACCTTTGTTGGGAAAATGATGATTAAATGACTGAACAAATCATTTTAAATGGAACTGTAACTAAGTAAAACTTATACTCTGTTTTATTATATCTGATTAACAATATGAGTTCATAAGAAGGGATTGTGTGACACGGACAAGGAGTAATTAAAGTTAATGAACACCATTCCAACTAGGAAGAAATGAATGGGTTGGGGACTGTGTAAACAAATAAGGTCGTTAACCTAACGTTTAACCTACAGAAACTTAGCTCTGGGGTTTTTAGATAAGGCAGTGAGTGCATTCCTAGGTTTTCTGTTAATTAAAACTGTCAGCTGAGTGGTGATTGATAACGTTGAGGGGTCAAAAGTTACCTGGGAGTGTGTTGGTAAGTTAGAATGAACTTACTTCTGTTATCTATTATTGAAAGACTGGTCTGCGTCTATTTTATGCAAACAAGAATCTTAGAAATTCTCATAAAATAGATTAAGGGTTTTCAATTGATGAAAGCACATTGGCATAATTAAATTACACTAACACCTTATACACAAAAGTGTAAAGGAATGAATAAGAATATGTACATATAAACATATGGATGTGCGATGGCCGTGCGGCATCGGCAAGATGCAGTAGATGGTATTGAGTACAGTATATACATATGAGATGAGTATTGTAGGGTTTGTAAACATTATATGAAGTGGCATTGTTTAACGTGACTACTGATACATTTATTACATCCAATTATTTATTATTAAAGTGGCTAGAGTTGAGTCAGTATGTTGGCAGCAGCCACTCAATGTTAGTGGTGGCTGTTTAACAGTCTGAAGGCCTTGAGATAGAAGCTGTTTTTCAGTCTCTCGGTCCCAGCTTTGATGCACCTGTACTGACCTCGCCTTCTGGATGATAGCGTTTGAACAGGCAGTGGCTCAGGTGGTTGTTGTCCTTGATTATCATTTTGGCCTTCATGTGACATCGGGTGCGGTAGGTGTCATGGAGGGCAGGTAGTTTGTCCCCGGTGATGTGTTGTGCAGACTGCACCACCATCTGGAGAGCCTTGCGGTTGAGGGCGGTGCAGTTGCTGTACCAGGCTGTGATACAGCCTGACAGGATGCTCTCGATTGTGTTTTTGTCAGGGTTTTGGGTGACAAGCCAAATTTCTTCAGCCTCCTGAGGTTGAAGAGGCGCTGTTGCGCCTTCTTCACCACACTGTGTGGGTAGACCATTTCAGTTAGTCTGTGATGTGTACACCCAGGAACTTAAAACATTCCACCTTCTCTACTGCTGTCCCTTCGATGTGGATAGGGGGGTGCTCCCTCTGCTGTTTCATGAAGGCCATGATCATCTCCTTTGTTTTGTAGACGTTGAGTGAGAGGTTGTTTTCCTGACACCACACTCTGAGTGCCCTCACCTCCTCCCTGTAGGCTGTCTCGTTGTTGTTGGTGATCAAGCCCACTATTGGTGTGCTGTCTGCAGACTTTGATGATTGAGTTGGAGGTGTGCATGGCCACGCAGTCGTGGGTGAACAGGGAGTACAGGAGACGGCTGAGCACACATCCTTTTGGGCCCCAGTGTTGAGGGTCAGCGAAGTGGAGATGTTGTTTCCTACCTTCACCATCTGGGGGCAGCCCGTCAAAGTCCAGGACCCATAGGGCAGGGTTGTTCTGCTATCAGATGAAGCACAGTGATCTGTTGTGTAAATTAACAAAATACCTGGCATTGTATTCCCATTTGAACTTTTCTGTGCTTTTAAATGGTTGAAAACGCAGTGATAGATATTTGAGTGACAACTAAACCAAAAATGAGACATTGTTTTTCCATTGGAATTTGCTTGTGCTTTTAGATGTTTGAAAGCATAGTGATAACACATTGGAAATTCAACTTTTGGCTGACTTTTTGATTGGGTGAATAAAGGTTGACATGTCATTGATCAACGTCCCTACCAAATATTATTAAAATTTCCATGATGAAATGACATGGTGTGTCTAATGGGAAAGGCCCATTTCGGCAGTGCAAGTGGTGAGAGTGCAGGCCGAGGTTTCACTAATCCCCACTGCTACACATATTCACTATTTTGCATTGACATTTTTGCCAAGGTTCAGGGCCAAATTAGTAAGCGATTGTGAAAGGTGCTTTAGCATGTGAAATAAAAAAGGTTGCTTGTTTTTGCTCTTCAGTGAAAATGTCTGGCCGTCAACCTCCCTCCAACCTTCATCCTCCCTCCATTTTTCTGCAGGCTCTCACTCTCTCTCACTGTGGAATTACAGACGAGGGCTGTGTTTCTCTAGCCATGGCTTTGAGTTCAAACTCAACACACCTTAAAGACCTGGATCTGAGCTTCAACTATCCAGAGGAATCAGGGGTAGAGCAGCTATCTGCTGTACTGGAGGATCCACACTGTAAACTAGAGGCACTGAGCTGAGTTATGCATCATCTGCATTCATATTTTAGGGAATATACAGTTTGCGCAAAAATAATATTGGAGTAATCACTAAACATGTTGAGCACAAATAAGTGACGTCAGGAAGCAGGTGCAGTTAATGAATTTAATAATAATGATTCAAGAGAAGTGTCTGACATAGAAACATAAGCAATAGTACATGGTGACTGATAACAAAAGAGTGCCATTTAAAGGGTAGGTAATCAAGGGAGTAATCAAGTCCAGGTGTGACTGACAAGACGCAGGTGTGTGTACTGATGGTTGCCAGGTGTGCGTAAAGATGGGTTGCCAGGACCGGTGGTTAGTAGACCCCCAATGCACGGCTCCAGCCCCAGGACGATACTGGCCAGGAGGACTGCCCCGAGAGCGAGGAGCGGGCCAGTCCAGAAGACAAAGATGGAAATCTCGGATGATGTTGGGATCTAGAATGTCATCCACCGGAACCCAACACCGCTCCTCTGGATCATACCCCCCAGTCCACTTGATACTGGAGCCGACCCCTACGGCGTCAGGAGTCCACGAGTGATCTGACGGCATAAGCGGGGCTCCCCTCGATGTACAAGGGAGGCGGAGGGGTGTTGTGGGGGATGGCATCAGCCAGGGGACCGGGAACCACCGGCCTGAGGAGGGAAATGTGAAAAGATGGTGAGATTCGGTAGTTAGGGGGGAGTTGTAATCTGTAAATTACCTCGTTGACCCTCCGGAGGACCTTGAACAGCCCCAGGCGAGTGGGAGGTTCCTGGTGGAGAGCCAGGCATGATCACCAGGATGGAATAAGGGAGCCTCACTGCGGTAGCGATCCGTCTGCTCTTTCTGATGGCGCTGGAGTCTCACGTGGGCATCGATCCATACCTCTTCTGCGCAGATAAACCACTCTTCCACCGCAAGAGCTTCGATCTGGCTCAAGAGTCCATGGAGCCAGGGCTGGCTGATAACCCATAACACACTGGAAGGGAGTTAATTCTGGGCGTATTTAGCCCAAGGAAGGAATCGGGCCCACTCCCCCTGCCGGTCCTGGCAGTGGCTCCTCAGAAAATTCCCCAGCTCCTGGTTCATCCTCTCCACCTTCCCGTTAGACTGAGGCAGGAAGTGAGGCTGACCGTGACCCACAGCTTCTCCATGAAAGCCTTCCATACATGTGATGTGAATTGGAGGCAACAATCGGAGACGATAACTTCCACGCAGTCCTAGTGCCAGAAGACCTGCTGGAACAGTGCTTCAGTGACCTGGAGAGTGGTATGGAGACCAGAGAGAGGGATGAAATGGCATGATTTAGAGAATCTGTCCACTATGACCAACATGGTTGTAAAACCACCGGAAGAGGGGAGATCAGTGACAAAATCAATGGACAGATGAGACCAGGGACACTGAGACATGGGAAGGGGAAGGAGTTTCCCTGCTGGAGTGTTCGGGGGATTTGGATTGGGCACATACGGAACAGAAGTTGACATAACGAGTGACATCCTGCGGCAGTACTTTTCAGAGATGGACTGAATGGTACTTGGATGTCCAGCAACAACAGTTGTGTGCGCCCAGGTCAATAGCCGATTCCTTATCCCCGTGGGAACGTAGGTGCACTCAGGAGGACAGGTGGCAGGTGCGAGTTCCCTCTCCAGGGCCTGGCGAATGTCCACATCTACGTCCCAGAGCACGGGGGCTACGACTCGAGGGGGCGAGATTATGGGTGCACTCAAAACAGGAACCTCTCCCGAATCATAGAGACAGGACAGGGCATCGGCTTTGATGTTTTTTTTTAACCTGGGCGATATGTCAGCATGAAATCGAATCTGGTGAAGAAAGGGGCCTATCTGACTTGGTGCGGGTTAAGTCACCTCGCTGTCTGTATGTACTCCAGGTTCCAATGGTCGGTGAGAATGAGAAATTGGTCCTGGGTGCCCTCCAGCCAGTGTCTCCACTCCTCTAATGCCAGCTCCCGATCGGCAACATTATAGTTCCTCTCTGC
This sequence comes from Oncorhynchus mykiss, assembly GCF_057628025.1. Taxonomy (NCBI): domain Eukaryota; kingdom Metazoa; phylum Chordata; class Actinopteri; order Salmoniformes; family Salmonidae; genus Oncorhynchus; species Oncorhynchus mykiss. Next base: position 92,438,436 of record NC_143033.1, on the reverse strand, counting down.
AGAAGACAGCTTTTTTGAGTAATATGCAAATATATACAATTTCGGTGGATTACGTTGACGTTGGGACAGGACAGCCCCAACACCTACTTCTGAAGCGTCCACCTCCACCATGAAGGGCAGCGTAGGATCTGGATGTTTAAGCAACAGGGCAGAGGTGAAACGACCCTTCAGTATGCTGAAGGCTTAGTCAGCTGTAGAATTCCATCCCAACTTCCGGGGACCACCCTTGAGAAGAGAAGTGAGAAAGGCGATCCAGCTAAAGTTCTTTAATTAATCGTCGGTAGAAGTTGACAAGTCTCCAAAAATGTTGGAACCCCTTTATGGTGGTTGGGACTGGCCATGACCTGACAGCATCCACCTTCCTCTCATCCATCATGACTCCTTGCTGGCCGATCTGGTAACCCAAAAAGGAGACCTCCTCTTGATGGAATTGGCACTTCTCCGCCTTGACGTACAGGTGGTTGGCCAGGAAGCGTTCCAGGACTACTCGGACTTGAGCGATGTACTCCTCCAAGGTAGCTGAGTAGACCAGGATGTCGTCGATATAGACGACCACCTGGCATCCAAGCATGTCCCGGAACACCTCGTTGACGAATGCCTGAAACACTGACGGAGTATTGGCTAATCCAAAAGGCATCACCAAGTGCTCGTAGTGACCAGACATTGTGCTGAAGGCCATCTTCCATTCATCCCCCCACGTATCAAATTGTAGGCACTCTGCAGGTCCAACTTGGTGAAAAACCAGGCCCCGCAGAGTTGTTCAATCGTGGCCGGCACCAACGGAAGAGGGTAGCGGTTCTTCGTGGTGATGCAATTCAGATTTCTGTAATCGACGCAGGGCGCAATCCTCCGTCCTTCTTGGCCACGAAGAAGAAGCAGGGGAGGTGGATGTGTGAATGAAACCCTGCTGGAGAGCCTCCTGGATGTACTCCTCCATCACCACCGACAGAGGGTAGATGCGGCTGCACAGAGCCTGCAAAACAGGTCGATGGCCCAGTTCCATGGGCGATGAGGAGGGAGACAGGTGGTGCGGGTCTTGGAAAAAAAACTCAGGGATGTTGGGCTGAAGGGCAACCACAGGACTCTCAACCGATGTGGAACCACAGGGAAAGGGTAAAGTCTAAAAGGGAAAACTGTACTCTGCCGTGGTCTGGCCATCCTGCCGTAGTTGGAGCAGGCGCTCACCCTCTGCCCTCTGGTGGACGGTGGAAGACTCCCCTGAACAGAGCCATGAACCGCTTATAGGAACCCAGCTCTTCCTCTCCTCTGTCCCAGACAGCCGTGGCCCACTCCAACACCCGTCCAGTCAGCAGAGAAATGACCATGTCAACCTTGGACCTCTCGGTGATGGGGGCTCCCATCTGATCAGCGAAATAGAGGGAGCACTGAGGTAGGAAGCCATGGCATTTCAACCCAGCTCTGTGCGTAATGATGGTTGCCAGGTGTGTGTAAAGATGGGTTGGCAGGACCGGTGGTAAATAGACTGGTGATGTTGAGCACCGGAGTGGGGACAAAACCATACATTATGTTAGTACTCTCTCGATACGTATGGTATTTAAAAACACGTTCATGTATATAGAGCAGTGATCATAATTCAGTTGTTTGACTGTTGCATTCTAAACACATTTCACAAAATGTGATTAAGTGAATTGTTTCAATAAAAGTGCCCTGGCTCCGAAATTCCAGTAATAACAATGTTAACCACACATTTGCCAGATAAACTGCGTGTAAAATATATGCTCACAGTTCTGGTTTTCAACTTTCAGTATTGACCGTCTTGGATCAAGCAGGGAAAAATGGAGGCTCTTGAAAAGTAAGCTATATTTGTATTGTTTTATCTGTGGTGGTTTTAAATCTGTGAATCAAGGCTCTACCAGCCAGCAAACTTTCTCTGCCTCTGAATCTGTAAACAGATTGAAACTCCAGTCCTTCCTAACCCCTCTTTCATTTACAGATGCATGCCAGTTTACACTAGATTCAAACACAGCAAACAAAATGCTGCGAATAAGTGAAGATAGAAGAAACGTTGCAAAAACAAGGGAGGTGCAGCGATACGCCGATCACCCTGACAGATTCAGCCTGGCAAATGTACAAGTGCTGTGTGGAGAGAGTCTTTCTGATCGCTGTTACTGGGAACTTGAATTTGGTAGTAAAAAGACTAAGATTGCAGTAACGTATAGAGGGATACCAGCCCAAGTTGGTTAGGCTGGAATGAAATGTCATGGAGTTGGTACTGCACAGATGATGGAGGTTTCTCAGCAAGACATGATAGAGAAAGGACTCCAGTTTGTGCCCTTCCCACAGATTCTAACCGGGTGGGAATATATTTGGACTGGCCTGCTGGCACTCTGACTCTGTATAGTGTCACCTCTGACATGGTGACTCTCCTGCAGACATTTCACACCACTTTCACTGAGCCCATCTACCCTGCATTTTCTGTAGTTGACACACTTTGCCTCTGTCCCATAGAATCTACCAATGAGACGCATGAATATGCCCAATAAGGAGCCAGTTAGGGTATTTTCACATATAATTTGGTACCCTGATCTGGATCCCTATTGGGCATTCATAAGAGCTGGAAATAACTTGTTCAGGGTGGACTTCACAGGAAGCACTTTATATATGTTATCATGCTTGTTTGTATTGGTCAAGAAGAAACATTTCATGTCCAGTATATGGGGGAAAATGGGTATTGTTTCGTATTTTATACTTTGTCAGTGTAGATTTGATATATGAACATTTATATTTATAGATGTTATACTCTGTCAATGTTAATTTAAATATATATTCATGTGGACAGTTATTAGATTGGAAGTGGATGTATTTGATCCACAACAATAGCTTAAATCATTATGTGACGGTAGAAAGCAAAGCTATTTTGATATGCTGAAGGAAATAGTAGGCTAGATTGTTTATATTATCTGATTTTCAATTAAGACGTTCTTTTTTTAACCTAGCATTAAGAGCTTGCAATCATACTCAATAGATTCACATCTGTAACAGTTAGCTGCAAAATGAACATAATCAATGACAGTTTCAGGAGCCAAGCACAAACCAAGTGCAACATTGCATCATTATAGTGGTCCTGTATGACTCAGTTCGTAAAGGCATGCAATGCCAGGGATATGGGTTTGATTCCCGGGCCACCCGTATGTAAAATGAATACACGCATGACTGCAAGTTGCTTTGGATAAAAGCATCTGCAAAATTACATGTATTACAGTAATAGTGAGACATCAAAACTGTGAAAAAACACATATGGAATCATGTAGTAACCAAAAAAAGTGTTAAACAAATCAAAATATGTTAAATTTGTGATTCTTCAAAGTAGCCACCCTTTGCATGGGAAAAAAAAAAAAAGATGTATATTTGTATTCGTATTTATGGATCCACTCTTCCTGGAGTCCAGCAAATTAAAGGCAGTTATACACAATTGAGAAAAAAGAAGAAACCTGCACACTGCTCTTGCTAGTATCACTGCTCTTGCTAGTATCACTGCTCTTGCTACTGCTCTTGCTAGTATCACTGCTCTTGCTACTGCTCTTGCTAGTATCACTGCTCTTGCTAGTATCACTACTCTTGCTAGTATCACTACCCTTGCTAGTATCACTGCTCTTGCTAGTATCACTGCTCTTGCTAGTATCACTGCTCTTGCTAGTATCACTGCTCTTGCTAGTATCACTGCTCTTGCTAGTATCACTGCTCTTGCTAGTATCACTGTTCTTGCTAGTATCACTGTTCTTGCTAGTATCACTGTTCTTGCTAGTATCACTGCTCTTGCTAGTATCACTGCTCTTGCTAGTATCACTGTTCTTGCTAGTATCACTGTTCTTGCTAGTATCACTACCCTTGCTAGTATCACTACCCTTGCTAGTATCACTGTTCTTGCTAGTATCACTGCTCTTGCTAGTATCACTGCTCTTGCTAGTATCACTGCTCTTGCTAGTATCACTGTTCTTGCTAGTATCACTACCCTTGCTAGTATCACTACCCTTGCTAGTATCACTGTTCTTGCTAGTATCACTGCTCTTGCTAGTATCACTGCTCTTGCTAGTATCACTGTTCTTGCTAGTATCACTGTTCTTGCTAGTATCACTGCTCTTGCTAGTATCACTGCTCTTGCTAGTATCACTGTTCTTGCTAGTATCACTGCTCTTGCTAGTATCACTGCTCTTGCTAGTATCACTGCTCTTGCTAGTATCACTGCTCTTGCTAGTATCACTACCCTTGCTAGTATCACTGCTCTTGCTAGTATCACTGCTCTTGCTAGTATCACTGCTCTTGCTAGTATCACTGCTCTTGCTAGTATCACTGCTCTTGCTAGTATCACTGTTCTTGCTAGTATCACTACCCTTGCTAGTATCACTGCTCTTGCTAGTATCACTGCTCTTGCTAGTATCACTGCTCTTGCTAGTATCACTGCTCTTGCTAGTATCACTGCTCTTGCTAGTATCACTACCCTTGCTAGTATCACTGTTCTTGCTAGTATCACTGCTCTTGCTAGTATCACTGCTCTTGCTAGTATCACTGCTCTTGCTAGTATCACTACCCTTGCTAGTATCACTGTTCTTGCTAGTATCACTGTTCTTGCTAGTATCACTGCTCTTGCTAGTATCACTGCTCTTGCTAGTATCACTGTTCTTGCTAGTATCACTGCTCTTGCTAGTATCACTGCTCTTGCTAGTATCACTGCTCTTGCTAGTATCACTACCCTTGCTAGTATCACTGTTCTTGCTAGTATCACTGTTCTTGCTAGTATCACTGTTCTTGCTAGTATCACTGCTCTTGCTAGTATCACTGCTCTTGCTAGTATCACTGCTCTTGCTAGTATCACTGCTCTTGCTAGTATCACTGCTCTTGCTAGTATCACTACCCTTGCTAGTATCACTGTTCTTGCTAGTATCACTGCTCTTGCTAGTATCACTGCTCTTGCTAGTATCACTGCCCTTGCTAGTATCACTACCCTTGCTAGTATCACTGCTCTTGCTAGTATCACTGCTCTTGCTAGTATCACTGCTCTTGCTAGTATCACTGCTCTTGCTAGTATCACTGTTCTTGCTAGTATCACTGTTCTTGCTAGTATCACTACCCTTGCTAGTATCACTACCCTTGCTAGTATCACTGTTCTTGCTAGTATCACTGTTCTTGCTAGTATCACTACCCTTGCTAGTATCACTGCTCTTGCTAGTATCACTGCTCTTGCTAGTATCACTGCTCTTGCTAGTATCACTGTTCTTGCTAGTATCACTGTTCTTGCTAGTATCACTGTTCTTGCTAGTATCACTGTTCTTGCTAGTATCACTACCCTTGCTAGTATCACTGCTCTTGCTAGTATCACTGCTCTTGCTAGTATCACTGCTCTTGCTAGTATCACATTTTGACGGAAAGGAAATATAACCAATTTTCAGTGCGGCCCTACAGACCTCATTTTAAGACCAGGGCAAAATGAGTTTGACTCCCCTAGGGAATAGCGGCTATGGGGATTGATTTGACATAAAACACTTGTGCTGGACACTTCTGTGGTTAAGATGTTTTCTAGGGTTCTTTTCATATACCTACTGAGTGTGGTGGTGATATGAGTGGGCTTTTCAGTACAAAATGATCAGGTACATATCTAATGCTCATGAATCATCTGATATAGGACTGCAATTATTTTCTTCATAAACCCCACCTCAAATTGGTACCTCAAACAGACCATTTAAAAAATGCTTGTTAGTTCTTCAGAGTATGACATCATACTCATGAGGAGGATGAACTGGCCAATCAGCGGTCTAGAGGAGGATGAGCTGGCCAATCCACTCGTATGAATATTTTGAATGACCGGTATATGCGCACACAATTCTGTTGTTGTTGGTACGAGTACGACCACACAATGCTGTTTGACGTACTTTTTGTTTTCCATCCAACCTTTTTATGCGAGTAAAGTACATAGAACATGTCAAGACAGGCCTGATGGAAACAGCACCTTTTTCAGGTAACTTTCCAAATGTCAACAAAACAAAATATGGTAGACGAGGTGGGATCTTTTTGTGTTTGTAAAATGAATGATGTGAGAAATGGTGGAGGGAATGTTTTTTATGCGCAAATATTGATATAATAACCATCATATCGAAGTAAACCTGGAGTCACTTGATGATATTGTGTGGTCCTCCCACTACGACTCGGGAAAGCATACAGTTTATTAGGATACAGATGAAATAAGTTATGATGAGCTTCACAGGGTGGTGAAAGTGCACGGTGATGAGTTTGATGCTCCTTTCTAATAAATCGATGGTCTTATACTGGAGACATGATGATCGATGCTTGGCTGCCGTTTGATAAATACAAATAATCTTGCGTTTATCCATAATAAACTCATGGCTATACCCGCAATCTATCTGCGAGCCATTGGCTACAGCGCATGTGTCAAGACCAGAGTGGGCATGTTTGTGATGTTTGTGATGTCATGTGTCAAGACCAGAGTGGGCACATTTGCTAAATAACAGTTTTTGTGAAAAAAAAACATCAGCAGAGTTGAAAATGCGATGGAAAATCATTTAACCTGTCTTTTTTTAACCCCTTATTTTTTGTTGGCACAAAACTACCTTTTTACTTCCATTTCTTTGAATGGGTTACCTTCAGACTGTGACACTTGTGGGGGTTGTAGAGCAAAACGGAGAACACCATTGTGTTCGTGTGAGTCTCATATTAGTTTGACATAGGCAGATGCAGTAGGTTTACATTTCAATAGTTGTTTAGCTGTTACAGACTCAAGGATAAAAAATTGTATTCTTTATTCGGTACTTGGGAATGTAACCGCAAAAGTTATGTGCACCTCATCAGGCACAACCACTTCATTGTTTTATGTATATTTTAGAATATTAACATGGAAATCTGTCCCCAATTGGATGGAAACCTAGCTATTGTAAGTCATTATGTCATATTTCATAGAAATCTGGAAACACTGGACAGTTACTGAAGACTATAGTCCTCAACTATCACTCAGAAGTATTAGAAACAAACACCCAATTCATCACTAAATAATGGATAACTATAATATAAACATAATGACAGAAACACCCACAGAAGAAAAGAAAGACAGTAGTTTCTTGGGAATAGTTTTATTGCAATGTTGATGGAACCTCATTCTTTCAATTTCCTCCATCCATAAACTTTCTCATAAAATCTCTCTGTAGAAGTGCCATGATTTCAGACAGTCAGTCACCAGTAAAAACAGCCACCATAGTGAACAACACACCAACTCTTCCTCCTGTATCATACAATCCAATTGACTTAATTGAACTCAACTGACACAACTAACTTATCAAAGCTTAATTTGCAATTTCAACTAGCTTTTTTGTCCATTCTTGTAGCTTGATCAAAGGAAATAATGTATGTCACACTCTTTGTTACCTGGAGAATGGAGCTGGCGTATGGACACGGAAACACAAGTCAGTTCATAGTGCAGTCCAGACAGCAAACCAAGTCAGTTCATAGTGCAGTCCAGACAGCAAACCAAGTCAGTTCATAGTGCAGTCCAGACAGCAAACCAAGTCAGTTCATAGTGCAGTCCAGACAGCAAACCAAGTCAGTTCATAGTGCAGTCCAGACAGCAAACCAAGTCAGTTCATAGTACAGTCCAGACAGCAAACCAAGTCAGTTCATAGTGCAGTCCAGACAGCAAACCAAGTCAGTTCATAGTGCAGTCCAGACAGCAAACCAAGTCAGTTCATAGTACAGTCCAGACAGCAAACCAAGTCAGTTCATAGTGCAGTCCAGACAGCAAACCAAGTCAGTTCATAGTGCAGTCCAGACAGCAAACCAAGTCAGTTCATAGTGCAGTCCAGACAGCAAACCAAGTCAGTTCATAGTGCAGTCCAGACAGCAAACCAAGTCAGTTCATAGTGCAGTCCAGACAGCAAACCAAGTCAGTTCATAGTGCAGTCCAGACAGCAAACCAAGTCAGTTCATAGTACAGTCCAGACAGCAAACCAAGTCAGTTCATAGTGCAGTCCAGACAGCAAACCAAGTCAGTTCATAGTGCAGTCCAGACAGCAAACCAAGTCAGTTCATAGTACAGTCCAGACAGCAAACCAAGTCAGTTCATAGTGCAGTCCAGACAGCAAACCAAGTCAGTTCATAGTGCAGTCCAGACAGCAAACCAAGTCAGTTCATAGTGCAGTCCAGACAGCAAACCAAGTCAGTTCATAGTGCAGTCCAGACAGCAAACCAAATCAGTTCATAGTGCAGTACAGACAGCAAAGCAAGTCAGTTCATAGTGCAGTCCAGACAGCAAACCAAGTCAGTTCATAGTGCAGTCCAGACAGCAAACCAAGTCAGTTCATAGTGCAGTCCAGACAGCAAACCAAGTCAGTTCATAGGAGTTGCTGTCTGGACTGCACTAACACATTTTAAAATCAGATGTCATTTGTGAAAAGAAACAACTTCCGCAGAGCAATGTCTTGAAAGGATACTTATTATCAAATGTCTTCGGAGGACATTCTTACATAGCATATTTCTATAAAATCTTATTAATTTGCCATTCTTTATGTCCAAACCAGCTTTTTAAGTGTAGTAATGTTATTTATGCTGGCTCGAGCAACATTAAACTGACCAATGAGGTAGGCTAAGTAGTTTCACTTCCTGGTTGACACCGGTCATGTGATGTCACATAATTCAGGGTCATATTCATTAGGGCACACCATAGTGAAATGTTATAAAACATTAACAGAAATTGAAAACAAGTCCAGGTAGTCCCTTCACGTTTCAGTCTTTATCTCCCATTTGGTGTCTAATGAACATGACCCAGGACACTCACTGGCGTTCAAAGGTCTTTTGAGGGCTGATGTGGCATTTCTCTCCAACTGAAATCACACAAACATGCTTTAACAATTCACAGTCATGACTCAACTCCAACGTTGTTATAAAACAGGGCTCTGTACAAACTTATTACAGTTAAGGCATTAGGTGTTTCAAAAGCTTTTGACTAGAGATGTTCTTGTCAGTTTATTTTATACTCTAAGAAAACATCTCTTCACATGTCATCAAGGTTTTGTAACAACGCCACTATTTCTCATTCTGTGAATGGAAAAGACGTCAGAATGATACAGGAGAGAGACACACCGGTTGTGCGTTGGTATAATTAGGGGCAAAGTGAAGAACGCAGAGGAGACAGCTCAGTTAGCTGCCTGCCACATTCAATACATCAGAAACGTAGAAATAAAATGAACAGAATGGGTCGACCTCGTTAAAAATCATTGACTGTCAGCAATACTGTACATGTGTTGAGTCCGATCCAAACGCAGCATACTGCACAGTACCAACACAAAATCCATATCTTGTTTGGTCATCAACGTCTTACGAAATACTTACATGTGCCCATTCTAATCATTGTATTTCTATACCTCATCTTTTCCTCCTCCAGCCAAAACTCCATACTAGCTCACTCTCTCATCTGTCCCATGGCATTTAGTCCACTGCACTCACTTTGATTTGTAGCGCTCTAGCATTAGCGTCACCACGCAGACAACTCATTGGCTGCGTTTAGACAGGCAGACAAATTCTGATATTTTTCACTAAATTTGTCTTTTGACCAGATCAGCTCTGAAAAAGATCTGATTGGTCCAAATAGCAATTAGTGAGAAACAGGCAGGCCAATTCTGATCTGTCTAAATGCAGCCCAAGCTCAATCTGCACTACACACTCTCTTCCACCAGTACTTCAGAGCCACCACACATAACTCAAGACACCAGAGCAGTACCCTCAAATAGCTGTGTCAAAGCAGTTTAAAAGCCTGGTGAATAAAAACTCTTTATTATATATATCTATACACATGTAAATTAACAACAATATTCATTTTCAATAAATACTCTGGTGGCCGTGTGATCACTCACGTACATCATCATAATACTTTTTAAAAGTCCTTTCTGAAAATAAAATGGAAAGTAGGTAAGCGCCGGATAAGACATGTGTTTGTAAATTGCATAGAAAAATGAGTGAAGCGTAAATCACTTCATCAGTTCACTTGGTTGAGGCAGGGAACGGTAGGAGAGGCTTTTCAAAAAGCAGCAGTAACAGCAGCCTGGAAATATGTCCGCCAATATGAACTAGGGCATGGGGACTCCCTCTATAGGTCAGATGTCGACTCCACCATCTCAGAGAGAGGACAGATTTAAAGTAGCCATCGGTGTGGTATTATGTGTTTCAGTAGCCCACAACACACATCTGATTATGCCCTGCCTTCAAATATCAACCTTCACCAAGACGTCATCCGACCAAGCCGTCAGATCTTGCATCATGGCAGATCATTGACCATCAATCTTCTGTTGAGCACACCCTTGATGATGTCACACCTCAAGACCTTATGGAGATCCATCTTTTCAGGATTGCTTGCCCACTCTGTAGCTCGGTCAATCTCAATCAGGCATCAATTCATTGAGACAAATTAAAATGCAATATCAAACTTTGTACTTAAATTTTAGACTGCTGCACCCCCCACCCATTTTCAGAGGGGCTGGGGGGGGGGGGGGGGATTCCCAACTGAAAAGTGGAAAGCGTTTTCAACATGGTGGAAAGAGGAAAACAGGAAGCTGAATGGAGAAAGAGTGGGGAAGAGAAAACAACCAAAGAAAAAGTGCTGTTGATCCCAGCTGATGCAAAGTTGAGAAAGGCAGGCTGGGAAAAACTGTCGGTCGGTGGCCTTGTTCTTTGTCTATCCCTCCCTCCTTCCATTGTTCTCTCCCTTTCGCCAGGGAATACTGATAGGTACATCCTTGGCATGATTGGTCAGTTCATCTCCCCTCCATAAGCAAGTCTCTAGGGCAGTGCCAATCAAAGTCCCCTCTGCCAGCGGGCGGGTATCACCGGAACTCGTAGATGGGCATACTGTGTTCCTGGACATGGGTGAGGTTTAACGACTGGTACCTGAAAGAGAACAAGGGGACCAAGAATGAGCAGCTAGCCAGTAGCCACATCCCTCCCTGTATGTTCACATCAGATCAGCACACAAAACAACTGGTACAGAACCTAACTATCTACTAAAGATGTATTAACATGACCTAGTATGCTTAGTACTAGCAACTATGACAATATGTACTCAATCTGAATATCCCAAAGAGCCAAACTGTACAGTGCATCTATCAGATTTGAACAAGCCATCTAAAATATTGACACTCCAGTGTGTTTGCGTCCCAAATAGCATCCTATTCTCCATATAGTGCACTACTTTGACCAGGGCCCATAGGGTACCATTTGGGACCCAAACTATGTACCATTCAGAGCTTCTGTGGTAGTAGTAGCCTTCAATGGTGGCTGTGGACTTCTGGAAGCAGATATAGTAGAAACCAGCGAAGGACGCCCCACTGATGTCTTTAATGGTGTGGTCCGGGACCAGGAACTGCTCCTGTAAGGGAGAGAACAAGAAACAAAACAGTCACTAGATGGCCATGTTAGAAAGGACAAGAGAAAGAGGAAGGATTCAAGTACATACAGGGAGAGAGAAAGAGAGATCAATGGAACGTCAGGTGATATTGGACTCACCTTCCACCTCATAAAGACAAAGTCACTGTTCTTCAGCTCTTCGTAATCAAAGTCGTCCAAGTTGAAGCTCTTTGCATACTGATAAAAAGCCTGAAACTTACCCTGGAAAGAAACAAAACAAATGTTGTTTTAGTTGTACTTTTTCTCAAAGACAATTAAAAACTGAAATACAATGCTGCATCCAATAAGTGTTTGTTAAAAAGAAGAAAACACCAAATGACTACGCTTTAATGGGAATATAAACTGAATGACATCGAGAGCTTCAAATAAATACCCAGTGCTTGCGGTCCACATCTTCGTCGGCGTCCCACTTCCTGGTTAAAAAGGGCCTCTTTCTACTGATGATCTCTCCTGCGAAGAACGTTGTAAGAGTGGGATACTCCTGCGAGGATCAGAAACAAAACGTGGTAAGAGTGGGATACTCCTGCGAGGATCAGAACGTGGTTAGAGTGGGATACTCCTGCGAGGATCAGAACGTGGTTAGAGTGGGATACTCCTGCGAGGATCAGAACGTGGTTAGAGTGGGATACTCCTGCGAGGATCAGAACGTGGTGAGAGTGGGATACTCCTGCGAGGATCAGAAACAGAGCGTGGTGAGAGTGGGATACTCCTGCGAGGATCTGAAACAGAGCGTGGTGAGAGTGGGATACTCCAGCGAGGATCTGAAACAGAGCGTAGTGAGAGTGGGATACTCCTGAGAGGATCAGAAACAGAGCGTGGTGAGAGTGGGATACTCCTGCGAGGATCAGAAACAGAGCGTGGTGAGAGTGGGATACTCCTGCGAGGATCAGAAACAGAGCGTGGTGAGAGTGGGATACTCCTGCGAGGATCAGAAACAGAGCGTGGTGAGAGTGGGATACTCCTGCGAGGATCAGAAACAGAGCGTGGTGAGAGTGGGATACTCCTGCGAGGATCAGAAACAGAGCGTGGTGAGAGTGGGATACTCCTGCGAGGATCAGAAACAGAGCGTGGTGAGAGTGGGATACTCCTGCGAGGATCAGAAACAGAGCGTGGTGAGAGTGGGATACTCCTGCGAGGATCAGAAACAGAGCGTGGTGAGAGTGGGATACTCCTGCGAGGATCAGAAACAGAACGCGGTGAGAGTGGGATACTCCTGCAAGGATCAGAAACACAGACTAAGAGCTGGGTTCATTAGTGAACACCGTAGCTAATCTTTTTGTTTATTGGACAAGTTCAGGTAAGTCCCTTGCCGTTTGCTTTGGTTCCTAGAGAATTAGAGACTACGACCATGTTTCCTTCTCCGTAAGGACTTTCACTAACAAAAGAGTGTTTTAGTTATACACGGCGCTCACTTTATGTTTTAAATTTAACTAGGAAAGTCATTTAAGAACAAATTCTTATTTACAATGACGGCCTATCCGGGTTTCTGGCTGGAACACATGCTGGTGCAGTGACAAATTAAGTGTCACACACAGGAATGCCATCAATAACAAACAGCAATGCCTTTTTAATGCAGGGTCATATTCATTAGGCAACAAACAGAAGAACAGAAAAACTAAAACTGGGAGGGACAACCTCAACGTGTTCTCTTTTTCCGTTGCAAAATAATTTGCTGCGGTGTGTCCGATTGAATACGACCCAACTCACTAACACTATGCCAAGGTGCCAGATCAGTGGTAGGTAGCACCTTGTTAAGTAAACAAAGTGCACCATTTCCCTGAGCATTCCCTTTGAGTCACTCACAACTAATTCTCTAGGAAAAGGAGGTGAACGGGGTCAGAGTAGGGATCTGTGTAATTTACAAGGAGAGAGTGGGAAGAGCCCTGATATTTAGTGTTGCCAGTGAGAGAAAGTGCACAGCAATCACATTTTGTACCACACACCCTCTGAATTGTAGACATTGCTGTAAACAGACAATGCAGGCAGAGAGCTGCAGCACACAGGCCTGTTCTTTGACTGTCTGCACCATTTTAGAGGCAGTCAGTCAGGCAGTCAGTCAATACATCCAAATACAGTATACAGTGCTCAGACAAGACACTTTTGCAACGTAACAAATAGGCCTTCATACTGGTGTTACAAATTGGTCAACAGCTGGCTCTGGCTTGTTGTTTTAGCATGTTGTCATAATGCATGCCAGTTTCACATTGGTTGGTTGTACCAGTATACATGTCAATTGGGGCTGGTAAGCTGCATTGCACTTGGCTTACACTGACCTCTGCCATGATAAGTTCCCAAAAGGGGCTTACAGACCCATGACAACATCATCACTCATTGCATGTGAGGGGTAAGGTAGAAGTACACTGTATCTGACCCAGTTCTGCTCCACTTTACCTCGGTTAGGCCTTTGATCTTCAGGTAACCACACAGATAAGAGTCCTCCATGGTCACATGCTGCAGGAGACAAACAATCGCACAATGAGTGGTATTCAAGTGCAGTGGTCACAATGTCAGTGTGTGTACAACAAGAACCCATCAGGTGCCTTCACAAATTACAACCAGGCTATTAACGAGTTCAGATATTTTCAGTGGTTTTGTCAAATGAATGAGCAGGCCTAATCAATAGTCAGCTGTCTGTGAATCTGGGCAAACAACACCAATGAAAATGCTGAATGCTAGCCACCTATGTCATTTAGCAACTAGGCCATATGTTAACATACATCATGCATGTTAATGCCAGTATTCATATCTCCAAATGTTTGCATAAACAAAATGTTCATCTCACTGCCAGTTAGCTGGCTGTTCTCTCTCGACAACCCTAGGGGGCCCAAGAGGGCTTATTAACATTTACAGTCGATTTGAATGGGCCATCTAGCTGCTAACTACAGATTGCTTGCTGTCAAGCTTGTTAAACTAGTTTGTTTGCTAACTAGCTAGTTCACCTGGTTAGTTTGCTAAATCGGTTGCTTGTCAGTGGTTGGCTGTCAGTAACGTTAGCAGCAGTACAAGACAACCTTACATGGTCAGCTAGTAAACATGCCATCCATTATACCAAGCTTCTTAAAAGCAAGAGTATTTACCTGCAAAACGACCTCAACATCATACGAGTTTCCTTTGCTCTTCTGATGTCCTCGAAACTGTGAACCGCTGTACAGCAGCGAAGTAGCTACCCCGGGCTGGTGCGTGTTGATCGGCGGAGGAGGGATAAGAGAGGCCGAGGATGTACGGGCCGCACTGCTGCAGCACTCAGCTCGAACAGGCATGATGAGCGCTAATGCGTGCGTATCCCCGACTGCAACAGTCATGAACCACAGACTGAGGAAGCTCTTAATATGGAGAGGGGCTACTGACCAGCAGTATCTAGAAGCCTGCCACTTTACTATACTCCTCCCCGGCCCTAGGATAGCTCACTCTGGACGTGTACTGGCTTTAAGAGAACGTCAACGTTTCTTTAGACAACTCAGAATCACCCTATTTGATTGGCTGGAAATGTCCACTCCTCATTTGAACGGAAACGTAATTGGATAGTCTTCGGAAATGCATTCTGGGATATGTAGTTGCACATTTGTACGCTACTTTCCACTAAAAAATATCCATATGAAGGATCAGCGTTCTTACAGTTTTGTACTAAGGTTGAAAACGTATATATTTGGACCCTACTTTCTATTCGTTCTGAAATGTATTATAGAATACAACGATTATAATCTAAACATAACAACATGTTTAGTTGAATGGTTTTGGTTGGGTGTTGATGGTTATGCATGGTTAGTGTATCTCGCACGCACGCGCACACAAAACACACACAGTAGATGGCAGAGTTGTCCTAGAGAGTTGAAATATGAACCAGTTAGGAATAGACAAACATTTCTGCCTGTTTCTGGAAATGAACACAAGGGAAATAACACTGAGGATTCATTAAAATAATGAACTTCATTTTGACACAATTCAATGTTCTTATAATCCAAGTTCATGGAAATAAGTAAGTATGAAAATAAGGGCATTTGCTGTATGCCTGAGGCTTGTCTGTGAGGCTTGAATCTGTGTTAGGATGGTTTCTTCTGCTATATTTCCTTTCCCCTCTTCTTAATCAATGGTGCTCATGTTGCATCTCATCCAGCTGATCCCTAACGTAGTCAATGTAGTTGTGAATCTCTGAGATGCGCTTGCGATTCCGCTTCACCTCTTCATCTTGTACCTGCATGGACAGGCGAATAAGAGACAAAACAACAACAAATGAAAAGGTATTCTTCATGGTGGAAAACTGTAAACTGTCATACTGAGTGTTTGTGTTAATGCCTTGCCTTCCCCATAGAAATACAATGTATGTCATCCTATTTCAACTCATTCCCCATAGAAATACAATCTATGTCATCCTATTTCCATGCATTCCCCTGCCTACCGATTTCATCAGAGCACTCATCCAGCTGTTGCAGCGCGTCATCAGCTCGTCCTCACGGTTGTCGATCTTCAGCAGGTGGGTGTCGTGGGAGGCGCTGACTGCATTGATCACTGTGTCCTTGTCTACAAACAGCTGCATGGGGGGACAGACAGACACGGTGTAACACAGATGAATGATGCAGGCTGAAATTACCCCAAGACACTGATCTTGGGTCAGTTTTTCATTCTCAACATAATGGGCAAGGTTAGGATTGAGGGAGGGAAAGCTGATCCGAAATCTGTACCTAGGGGAAACTTCACCATGGCACCAGTGGGATCAAAATACTGCTGAGTGCCACTGGGGCAAGTGCTGCTGAGGTGCTACAGATCTTAATTTGACCCTGCTTCTCACAACAAGAAAACAGGAAATATTAATTATGTGGATTATAATGAATATACATTTTTTGTTTTGGTAGACTTTTGTTTTTGTTAGGGCAATTACAAACTTTAGAATACTTTTTAAACCTTGAATACACTACCATATGCATTTTCTGCTGCGCCGGTATATTGTCTGTGACAACAGACTGATTAAATTAAGATAGCAGATCTGTAGTTTCAATAGCAGTGACAGTGGAAATGTTGTCAGAGAAGTGAGGGTGGAAAAGCAGTAAGAACAGAATACAGTTGGACTGTGTGCAGTGTGTTTGAGTGCAATATGGATGAGCATGTACACATACAATATTAAATCAAATTTTAATTGTCACATGCTTCGTAAATGACAGTGAAATGCTTCCCAACAATGCAGAATACAATATGATGAGTGTGGAAGTGTGTGTGTGGCAAATGTGCGCGTGTGTGGAAGTGTTATGTGCAAGTGAGTGTGTTCAGTGCATTCGGAAAGTATTCAGACCCCTTGACTTTATCCATATTTTGTTATGTTACAGCCTTATTCTGAAATGGATTAAGTAAATAAAAAATCCTCATCAATCTACATGCAATACCCCATAATGACAAAGCAAACATTTAGCAAATGTATCAAAAATAAAACACAGAAATACTGATTTACATAAGTATTCAGACCCTTTAATATGAGACTCGAAATTGACCTCAGGTACATCCTGTTTCCACTGATCATCCTTGAGATGTTTCTTCAACTTGATCGGAGTCCACCTGAGGTAAATTCAATTGATTGGACTTGATTTGGAAAGGTACATACCTGTCTATATAAGGTCCCACAGTTGACAGTGCATGTCACAGCAAAAACCAAGCCATGAGGTCGAAGGACTTGTCCGTAGAGCTCAGAGACAGGATTTTGTCGAGGCACAGATCTGGGGTGCGTACCAAAAAATGTTGGCAGCATCGAAGGTCCCCAAGAACAGAGCGGCCTCCATCATTTTTAAATGGAAGAAATTTGGAACCACCAAGACTCTTCCTAGAGCTGGCCGCCTGGACAAACTGAGCAATCAGGGGAGAAGGGCCTTGGTCAGGGAGGTGACCAAGAACCCGATGGTCACTCTGGCAGAGCTCCAGAGTTCCTCTGTGGAGATGGGAGAAGCTTCCAGAAGGACAACCATCTCTGCAGCACTCCATCAATCAGGCCTTTATGGTAAAGAGGCCAGACGGAAGCCACTCCTCAGTAAAAGGCACATGACAGCCCACTTGGAGTTTGCCAAAAGGCACCTAAAAGACTCTCAGACCATGAGAAACAAGAACTCTTTGACCTGAAAGCCAAGCGTCACGTCTGGAGGAAACCTGGCACCATCCCTACAGTGAAACATGATGGTGGCAGCATCATGCTGTGGGGATGTTTTTCAGAGGCAGGGACTGGTAGACTAGTCAGGATCGAGGAAAAGATGAACGGAGCAAAGTATAGAGAGATCCTTGATGAAAACCTGCTCCGGTGCGCTAAGGACCTCAGACTGGGGAGAAGGGTCACCTTCCAACAGGACAACGACCCTAAGTACACAGCCAAGACAACGCAGGAGTGGCTTCAGGACAAGTCTCTGAATGTCCTTGAGTGGCCCAGCCAGAGCCCGGACTTGAACCCGATCAAATATCTCTGGAAAGACCTGAAAATAGCTGTGCAGAGACGCTCCCCATCCAACCTGACAGAGCTTGAGAGGATCTGTCTAAAAACCTGTTTTTGCTTTGTCATTATGGAATACTGTGTGTAGATTGATGAGGGGAAAAAATAATTTAATCAATTTTAGAATAAGGCTGTAACATAACAAAATGTGGAAAGAGTCAAACGGTCTGAATACTTCTGAATACGGTCTGAAAGCGCTGCCTGTGTTGGAGTATCAGTGTAAGTATGTGTGAGTGTGTGGGTAGAGTCCAGTGTGTGCATAGAGTCAAAAAGAGTTAGTGCAAAAAGGGTCAATGCAGATAGTCCAGGTAGCTATTTAGTTAACTATTTAGCAGTCTAATGGCTTGGGGGTAGGAGCCCTTTGATCCCAGACTTAGCACTCTGGTACAGTTTGCCGTGCGGTAGCAGAGAGAACAGTCTATGACTTGAGTTGCTGGAGTCTTTGACAATATTTGAAAATGTTTGTGGAGATAAGAGACAGGGTTGAGAGAGGGGTAGGGAAACACTATTTAGACTGCGTCTCAAATAGCCACCTATTTCACATATAGTACACTACTTTTGACCATGGCCTGTAGGATTTGCTGACACTGACCATTCGGACATCATCTGGCATATCCTCCTCCAGCTCATTCTTGGCCACTCGCTCCAGGGTTGCTACAGCGATTTCCAGTAGCTTCTCGTGATGGTGGTTCTCTAAGTCTCGGCACTGGGCGAAAGTGGGTCTGTGTCAAGGAGACTTTGTCTGACACTGTACACTGTATATCAAGCGTGTCAGAGGAGGAGTGCTGATCTAGGATCAGGTCCTCCTTGTCCATGTCATCTTATTAATTGGAAAACTGATCCTAAATCAGCACTTTAACTCTGAGACGCTTGGTACATACAGACCCTGATTTGAATAACTGCATCAGTGCACTGCAACACCATTATAATTCACATGCAACGTTTAGTTATATTGAAATAAATACCTATGGTAGAAAAGGATATATTCCTTGAACAACTTCAATGAATCCGGCAACCATGTCTGAAATGTTCCTCTCAAAATCTTTGATTATGTCCTATAGAAAAAAAAGGAGAATAGTTATTGACATATGAATAACGTATCTCAAATTGAAATGTGTGTTTTGATATCAAATGGAAAATAAAAATGTATTAATTAACCACTCCAAACATTCTTCTATAAATGAGAGTTTCCATATGAACTCTTGCACGTGTACTATAATATACATCAACCGTGCACACACACACACACACACACACACACACACACACACACACACACACACACACACACACACACACACACACACACACACACACACACACACACACACACACACACACACACACACACACACACACACACCAATTGACTTTCTCAAGGTGTGGAAAATGCTGTACCCAAAGATAAGGCGAATGACTTCTATATTTAAAGGTTTAACAGACAGACAGACAGGCAGACAGACAGACAGACAGACAGACAGACAGACAGACAGACAGACAGACAGACAGACAGACATATGCATATGGGGAGACAGACATGTTCCTCTGAGAGCTGTGTAGCAATCTGCCAACCTCCTGAAGGGCAGTAAAGCATAAATACTCTTGCTTATCTGTTGGTTCTCCAAGTGTTCCGGGCCCCTGGTCACAACATAAATCAAGGCTGTCGAGACCACTTGGGTCAGAGTGAGCCGCATATTAGACATCTCTATCATTTGAAACTCCCGATGACTGAATTTATAGCCATTCGCACTTGGCCTCAGGGAGATCACCCAGAGGTCACCTAGGATAACAGTTTCTGCATTATGGGGCCTCCTAACTACAGGTCTTCACGGGCCAAAAGAAGTTGGACCTGTTCTGATATGGACCTTGGGCTTTCCCACCTGTACCCATTATGCATACATTTAAAAAATATATATATATTTTTTAATATGGAGACCCATTTTTTAAGCGTTTTATTAACTGGAGCTGATAAAGCGCGAGAGGAGGAAGAGAAAGGTGAGGGAGTGACACAGGGAGCTGGGAGGGAGAGACAACAGACAGCAACCAACCAACAAGCCAAAACGCACTATAGTAAACAAATAGCTGCCATAGCTAGATTATTTATCATCCAATATGATTACACAGTACCTGTTTTGACTGCATCAAACCTTGAGAAGCTAGCTAGTTAAGTTAGCTAACATTAGCTAGCTAGGGTAATTGAGGATGCAGTGCATGCGCTTTCTCATCCTTTTTAAAATGTATTTTATTTTGAAATTGCATTGTTGATTAGAGCCTGTAAGTAAGCATTGACAAATAACGTGACAAATAAATTTAGATTTGATTAACAACAACTCCATTCAGAATATTAAGTAGCAGTCTACCTGTTGGCTCTTGGTCGTTGTAGCCTATCCTTCTCCTTTAACTTTTAATTCTGTCATTTTAATTCCGTCTTCCAATGATTACATATCTCCTAACTTTTGCCACACACAGAGCCTATATGACTGTAGCCTATTGACGCTTTGATGACTAATGATTGGTCAACAACAACTACTGCAGCAGTCACGTTCGGCTCTGTACGGGTCCTTCTAGACAAGTCAGTTAAAATGACACAGACCCAAGGCCTCCCGAGTGGCACAGCTCTCTAAGGCACTGCTTCGCAGTGCTTGAGGCTTCATTACAGACCCGGGTTTGATCCCAGGCTGTGTCACAGCCAGCCATGACCGGGAGCGTGGTCTGGGTTAGGGGAGGGTTGGCCGGCCTGGATTTCCTTGTCCAATCACCGTCTAGCAACTCCTTGTGGCGGCTGGGCAACTTTGGTCGCCAGCTGGTCAGTGTTTCCTCCGACACATTGGTGTGGTTGGCTTCCGGGTTAAGAAGTGTGTCAAGAAGCAGTGTGGCTTGACAGGGTCGTGTTTTGGAGGACGCATAGCTCTCAACCTTTGTCTCTCCCGAGTTTGTAGGGGAGTTGCAGCGATGGGACAAGACTGTAAACACCAATTGGATATCACGAAATTGGGGAGTAAAAGGGGTCAAAGTAAAAAATGTAATTTAAAAAAAGGACAAAAAAGGACACATACCAGAGACCCGAGAATTTCATATGAGATCCGACCCAGATCCATGACATTATTTAGAATTCTGGACCTGCCCCTAATCGGGTCCCAGATCGGGTATCTTGGATTGGTACAGGTGGATCCGTAAAAACAACTACTCCTAACCTCTTAGAAGTTATTCAGTTCAGATTTAAATGCGGCCAAGAATGTAGATCTTAACTCTGGGATATGTTGGACGGTAGCGTCCCACCTCGCCAACAGCCAGTGAAAGTGCAGGGCGCCAAATTCAAAACAACAAAAATCTCATAATTAAAATTCCTCAAGCATACAAGTATTTTACACCATTTTAAAGATAGAATTCTCGTTAATTCAGCCACAGTGTCTGATTTCAAAAAGGCTTTACAGCGAAAGAACCACAAACGATTATGTTAGGTCACCACCAAGTCACAGAAAAACACAGCCATTTTTTCCAGCCAAAGAGGAGTCACAAAAAGCACAGATAGAGATAAAATGAATCACTAACCTTTGATGATCTTCATCAGATGACACTCATAGGACTTCATGTTACACAATATATGTATGTTTTGTTCGCTAAAGTGCATATTTATATCAAAAAATCTCATTTTACATTGGCGCGTTACGTTCAGTAGTTCTGAAACATGCTGTGATTTTGCAGAGAGCCACATCAATTTACAGAAATACTCATCATAAATGTTGATGAAAATACAAGTGTTATACGTGGAATTAGAGATATACTTCTCCTTAATGCAACCGCTGTGTCAGATTTCAACAAAAACTTTACGGAAAAAGCAAACCATGCAATAATCTGAGTTCAGCGTTCAAAAAACAAAGCAGCCAAAAAGATATCCGCCATATTGTGTAGTCAACATTAGTCAGAAATAGCATTATAAATATTCACTTACCTCTGATGATCTTCATCAGAATGCACTCCCTTATGTCCAAATAGCTTCTCTTGTTAGGGCGTTTGGTAAACAAATCCAAATGCGCGTTCAGGTCCAGCCGAACGAAAAGTTCAAAAAGTCATATTACAGGTCGTAGAAACATGTCAAACTAAGTATAGAATCAATCTTTAGGATGTTTTTATCATAAATCTTCAATAATGTTCCAATCAGAGAATTCCTATGTCTGTAGAAAAGCAATGGAACGAGAGCTAACTCTCTCATGACCTCGTGTCACGAGCCTGTAGCACTCAGCCAGACACCTGGCTCAATCCCTTCTCATTCTCTCCCCCTTCATAGTAGAAGCCTCAAACAAAGTTTTAAAGACTGTTGGCATATAGTGGAAGCCTTATGAAGTACAATATGACCCCATTTACACTGTATATTGGAATGGCAAAGAGTTGAAAAACTACAAACTTCAGATTTCCCACTTCCTGGTTAGATTTTTCTCAGGTTTTCGGCTGCCATATGAGTTCTGTTATACTCACAGACATCATTCAAACAGTTTTAGAAACTTCAGAATGTTTTCATTCCAATACTACTAATACTATGCATTTATTAGCATCTGGGACTGAGTAGCATGCAGTTTACTCTGGGCACCTTATTCATTCAAGCTACTCAATACTGCCCCCCTGTCACCAAGAAGACAGACAGACACACACACACCTCCAGCTGGTCGACGAGCTGCAGCTCCTGGGTCATGAGGCTGTCACAGAGCTGGTTGATCTCCTCGCTGCAGTGGTTCAGCTGGGCCTCCAGGAGACGTGCATCTGTGGCCAGCTGTATCTCAGACATCACCTGGGTGTGTGGCCACGTGGAGATACACAACATTCATGTGTGATTTGCATGATTTTTTTGTGATTTGTAAGATTCATGTACAATGTATTTGAAATGATAAAAATCGCACCGTTTTTGTTAAACTGTTGCTCTCAGGTTTTTTTTCAGCAGTTTGTTAAATCATTATCCAGAGCCATATATTTCAGTAATATTTTTGATTATTGTTCTTATTCTAGACATTCAGTTACAGAGCATTATTTAAATATTCCCCATGTAATATTAATGGGGCGCTAACAAAGCTGCCATAGAATTTGAAAGTTTCATGTAAATACATCACAATGCTCCTTCTAGACATTATATTCCACATGTTATTTTAATGCAGCACTACCATGGCTGCCATAGAATGTTGTAGTGTCATGCAAATGCACATCATGCAGAAAACCTCAATTGCCGAACTCTCTAAAGAACATGGCTCTTACATTATCTATGTGTGGCCAAGAAGATATTCAGTGCATTTAAATACATTAAATACGTAATATTTGTTCAAAAATAATTCAAATGAAATGTATTTTGACACTTATATCCCTCCATAGAGATGGGGCCGATAGGAGTCAGTTGAATTCTATGGGCCATATTCATATTTAGCCTCTGTTGAAGACCATTGTCCAGCCCAAGAACTACATGTACTTTTGTATTGTTTTTTAGCATCTTTGAGATTATCTGTATAATGAAAAGCGCAAAATAAATTAAATATATTATTATTATTATAAAGCATCTCAGAGTAGGAGTGCTAATTTAGGATTTTTAAAAAACTTTTACATATTGATAAAGGTTGCATGGGCAGGGAAGAACTGTAATTAAAGCATTTTCCAATTAGACTTGCCAATTGTGTGGCCAACATTTTCCAATTAGACTTGCCAATTGTGTGGCCAACATTTTCCAATTAGACTTGCCAATTGGTCTACTAATTAAGATTTGTAATCTGCCAGTCTGCGCTGAACTGATGCTCTCAAACGGGACCATTTCACTGTCAGTGCAAGTGAAAGCCGGTTTTGACTAGATGGAATGCCGCTAATATCAGAAGTTACTCTTCGTAGCATGTTAGGACAACCCACGCAGCAGGTTAGGAGAATCAATGTAGCAGGTTAGGAGAATTAGGTTAAGGTTAGGAAAAGCATTAGTGTTAGCAAAAATGCTAAAATTCTCCCCAACGCTACTCGGATATGCAGGTTTTGACATCACTTTGACATTAGCGGCATCCTTTCTTGACATGACCTTAAAAGCTACAGTCCCATGACGCACCTGTCTCCTGGCTTTCTCAAAGTCTGCAGCGATCTGTGCTGCTCTCTGCTGGTTGTCGTCCACGGCTTCTCTGGAACAGTCAAAGAAGGACTTGACCTCGTCTTCCCTTCGGCCGCGCTGTGCCAAGCCAATCTCAAACACCTGCACACACAGCGCCACCAGGTGGCTCTTGTATGTAGGAACAGAGTCAAGGAAGGAGCCTTCGATGCAATAGTAGAATAATGGACTTGTGTTATTTTCCAGTTATTTTCTCTCCTTGAAATCCCTATCTTACAACAAGATATATCATTCTACTATTATTTCACCTGCCTCTGCTTTTAGCCATCCATCAAATCAAGGGCCAGTTGTCAAAGGGAGAAGGCATGCTCCAAATAGACTGACACTGAGAGAACAGAGTATGGAGAAGGATATGTCTCTAGTAGTACAGACACTCCGGGGAGGTAGGCCAGCTTGGCTGCCTCTGCATCATCTGCGTACATGCTGTCAAACAGATATGGGCCATTCAAGAGCTCCACAAAGGCATCCTGTAAGTAGGGAAGACACACACACACACACACACACACACACACACACACACACACACACACACACACACACACACACACACACACACACACACACACACACACACACACACACACACACACACACACACACACAACAGTAGATGGCAGAGTTACCCAATGATTTCAAGCTCAATGCACACATGGATGTAGAATGTATGCTTTGCTCTGAATGTAGGTTTTTCGTAGGGTACCCTGTGCAACTGCAGCTCGTCCTCTTGCTCTTGCCTAGCATCCATCGCCCTTCTCTCCTGGGCCTCATTGTGGCGCATCTCCTCAATGGCATACTGGTATTTTCCAAACGCCTGCTCTCGCTACATAAGGAAATACTTAATGTTCAATGCCTGCCTAAATGGTTGGTAGAGTAAAAAAAAAGCAAGGTATTCATGTATTAATACAAACTAATGGTATATCCAGTGCAGTGCTTGAAGAAAAATGTATAAACTAGACCTCTGGAACTGTTCTTTAAATCTGTGGTTACAATATGGATGGGATGTGTAAAGGTTTGTCAGTTCAGCAGTTTTGCAATTCTGCTTTTAGTATGGTGCTTATTCAGCTGTCTGATTCCCAGGGGAAACGTTTGTAATCCATGACTAACCGTTTTGTAATGCTCTCGTTTACATCAATGCTTTAATTCATCAGGACAGGAATGCCCCTGAGCCTAGGCATAAATCTCTTATTTTGTAAGACTTGTGTTTTGTAAGACTTGGTGTGGATACAAGCACATATATATACTGTACAACCTTGTCAGCCCATTGGTGCTCCTGTGCCTGTCGCTCTAACGCCAGGGATGTGTTTCTTATAGGTACAGATCTAGGATCAGCTTCCCCTCCCCGATCCTAACCTTAACCATTAGTGGGGGGATTAGAAGACTGACCCAATATAAGTGTCAAGGGGCAATTTCACCCTGTTCCGTCACTCACTGTTTGTTCATCCAGTAGCCTGAAGTCCAAGTAAACCAACTCTGGAAGGTAGGCAGCAACAAAGATCTTGTAGCGGTCCTCTTTGCAGATGGGGTTTCCAGCTAGGTTGAGAGTGCGCAGGTTCTTGAACTTTCTGAGGTAGATCACCTGGGAATCAGAGGATATGGTTGATTGCAATTCCTACAGTGTCCAGCAAACATGCAATACCAGCCCATGCCATGAAAATAACATATTTTGTCACAAATATTCTACAGTATACAATTTGAGAGTTTACATTCATAATTTGAAACATAAACAATACATGTATGTAGTGCATGAAAGTTACTCACATTTTCCAACTGAGCCAGGAAGTTGTTCCCAATAGAGAGAACGTGTAGGTTTAGGAGTGTGTCCATGTTCTCAATGACAGAGATTCTGTTGTTGTAGAGACTCAAGTCTTCCAGCTTCACCAGAGAATCCAACCCCTCGATCCCCTCAATGATATTGAAGGACAGATCTAGAGGAGAAGAGAAGATAGAGAGAAAGATAATATTGATAGCTAGGCCATAATAGACTTGTAACAGTGAAGGGCTTGTCTTTTAGTGACAAACAATATAGTCATCTTGATCTAGCTATATACAGTTTAACACATACATTACCTGTCTAACATTTACTGTATGTGGAACATATTCAGGGTCTATGAGAGACGGCTTTCTTACCCAGCCATTTTAGATTAGTGAGGCACCCCAGTCCTTCAATCTTCTCAATTATGTTATTGTCCAGTTGTAGCTTGGTCAGAGACGTGAACTGCCACAGGTGATCAATCTTCAGGATGTCTATGGACAAAAATATAAAAAATACGGACAAAGTAAGGAATAAAAACTATTTCCACTGCAACTATTGCCCTTCTCTCTGTGGACAATGGACATGACATGCCTGCACCAAAAAAGTATGCAAATGAATGAAGAACATCAACATCTGTCAAATGTCTTACTCTTGTAGTCCAGGCGCAATTGGCAGACTTCGTCATACTGCATGCCCTCCTCCTTGGCAATCTGCCCAGCCTGGTCTTGAGGGCCTTGCTCCTCCACTGCCTTCTGCAGTAGCTCCTCGTCCACCAAACTGGGCTCTGCGGTATCATATAGCCTGCTCATCCTGCTAATGTCTCTGGATCCCCTGACTCTCTACCCTGTACTGTTACTGTGGAGAGAAGGGCAGCGCAATATCAAATGCTGCATTCAATGCCACTGTCTGGCGGTGGTTGTAGGTCTAACAAATGTTTTTCTGATTGATAAACAGTGAGTCTCAGTGTCATCACAATCCTGCCAGGTACGTAGCTTTGTAGAGTTGAGTGGCTGTTTTGCAATAACAAATAAACACAAACTGTGTATAATGTATTTATGCTAGGTTAACTGGCTAACGTTAGCTACGGTGGCTAGCTATAAATATTGTAAACAAACGTTTATATAGATAGCTATAATACAGTAACTTAACGTTAGCTAGCTAATAGTAGCTAGTACTTTTTCAGCAGTAACACAACACAACAAGCCAGAGCTGAGTAACCTAATTTCTGCTAAATTAAAAAGGTATCAGATTGCTCTCTCTCTCACAAGCTGCTGTTTTGAGAGACCACAAGAAAACCAAACAACAAAGTAATTTGAAAATAAATGTATGTTATCAGCCTCATACCTTTCAAACCCACGTCTTTTGCGCACAGATGTATAATGTTGCCTAGCAACCAGGCAGCAGGACTGGGCTACATGGAACACGGAAACGTTTATAGCTAAACAGTTTTAAACAATTTCACAGAGGATACAGTTCTTCCGATATGCACTATGCGAACCAATGTAAGCATTACTATGGGGGTTCTTTGTGAATATTATGTACTTAAATTACAATTATTAGAATCAAGGGAATCATTAATGTTTATCTCTTCTAGCCAGGATCAGCGCTGTATTGGTCAGGATTTCCTGAAATATGCCATGTAACCCAGAGTTTATCTAGCTAGTTTATCCCATCGAGTGCAGTATGTTAGAAATTATCGGGATATTCAGAATCAAGTCAATCAAACAACAACAATAGTTTGATAGTACAGATTGTAGGGAAAGGTTTAAAGTAATTTCCCCAAACAACAATACTTTATTGTTAATATTAATATATATATATATAAATATTTTAAATGTAACCTTTATTTAACTTGGCAAGTAAGTTAAGAACACATTATTATGTACAATAACGGCCTATACCGGCCAAACCCGGACGACGCTGGGCCAATTGTGCGCTGCCCAATGGGACTCCCAATCACTGCAGGTTGTGATACATAACATGAACAGTAACGTTAACATCGATCACATCCAGCAAAGGCTTGGATCTTGTGCATAGATAGCTATCTTTAGTGTTGGTGGTGAACATACCCTGGATAGCTGCTAATTTTGATCGACAATAAATCCAGCCATACAGATTGATATCTCAGTTTTATCTTCCAATGTGGTTGCTCAGTGGGAGGGACTTGCAGATAATGCGCCTCTCTTCCAGCTTCTGTCATTCTGTGGGTATTGTTTGTTGTCATAAAGATGGAGTTCTTACTGGGCAATCCGTACAGCACTCCTGTGGGCCAGTGCTTAGGTAAGTTACCAGCTATAGATACTGTTTAATCAGGTCTTATAAAGCCATAATGTAAGGTTTGAATGGTGACTTACATGTGTTATTGTACGGCATTCAGAAGCACCAGTAGCGAGCTAAGCTAGCTAGCTGTAGCATCATCGACCAGCTACAGTAACCTTATAAATATCGGTTCGCGGCTAGCCCATGCAAACGTTAGCTAAGCTAATTGGAATCAGGGTGGCACATTTGCTGGAAAGTACAAATTTGCTCCAAATGAAGCGAAATTATTTCACGAGGGAGTTTTGTACTGGATTCTCCTTTGTTTTGAAATGCAATGATACAACAGCCGGGGAACAGTTTTTCAATTGAAATTGTTTATCAATTACGATGTGCGGTCTCATTTGCCAAATAGTGTTTTTATGACACTGACTAGTGCTTGTAAAGTAATTAATGAATTCACATTCGAACAGTTGGTCTGTATTCTTTAAGTCCGTACAGGCATGACATTGATAATGGAAGGGGATAAACGGGAAGATACGTCATTTGACATTTGACTATGCTGAAAAATGCAGACAAAAAGCACACAATGAGCTTTCTCACAAATACTGATGACACATTAGCAAAACACCCTTCAAAGATGATTCATTGCAGCTTCACTTCTATTACGAGAAGATAGACTTGCATTGTCAACCACGGGTGGCTATGTTGCCAGCCTTTCAGTGACTAGCTGACCTAGATTTTTATTTAACTTTTTATTTATTTATTTAACTAGGAGGGCAAGTCAGTTAAGAACAAATTCTTATTTACAATGACGGCCTACCCGGGGAACAGTGGGTTAACTGAACTGCCTTGTTCAGGGGCAGAACAACAGATTTTTACCTTGTCAGTTCGGGATTCGATCCAGCAACCTTTCGGTTACTGGCCCAACGTTCTAACCACTAGGCTACCAGCCGCCACTAAACCGTGCCCAGTTTTTTTCCATGGGCTCCGTTGTTAGGGTGGTAGTTCGGTCAGTTGGGATTGTAATGAATGGTGATGAGGAAGCTAGTCGACATCCCCCTGTAGCTTCCCTCAAAGTTCCTCCTTCCCCTCAATGCCCTCCCTCCTGCAGTTCCTAAAGACATAGCTTTTTTCCGGGCAGTTTCCTGCACTGTCATTGGGACGATGAGCTTCAACAGTGTTTATTTGGACTGAAATATTGACTTGAATATTGAAGTGTTTATGGGCATTAAAGGCATAAGAAAATAAACATGTTAGAAGCTCTTCTGTGTTCCTGATTAGCCCAATACCTAATGGAAATTGCATTTTGTGTAGCCTAACCTGTTACTACCTTCAGGCTTTTATTTTCCACCCTGTCTGTATGGTTTATTGTAGCTCAGTAAGCCACACATAATGCCCTGGACCAGAGCTAGGTTCATGCAGACAAAAAGCACACAATGAGCTTTCTCACAAATACTGATGACACATTAGCAAAACACCCTTCAAAGATGATTCATTGCAGCTTCACTTCTATTACGAGAAGATAGACTTGCATTGTCAACCACGGGTGGCTATGTTGCCAGCCTTTCAGTGACTAGCTGACCTAGATTTTTATTTAACTTTTTATTTATTTATTTAACTAGGAGGGCAAGTCAGTTAAGAACAAATTCTTATTTACAATGACGGCCTACCCGGGGAACAGTGGGTTAACTGAACTGCCTTGTTCAGGGGCAGAACAACAGATTTTTACCTTGTCAGTTCGGGATTCGATCCAGCAACCTTTCGGTTACTGGCCCAACGTTCTAACCACTAGGCTACCAGCCGCCACTAAACCGTGCCCAGTTTTTTTCCATGGGCTCCGTTGTTAGGGTGGTAGTTCGGTCAGTTGGGATTGTAATGAATGGTGATGAGGAAGCTAGTCGACATCCCCCTGTAGCTTCCCTCAAAGTTCCTCCTTCCCCTCAATGCCCTCCCTCCTGCAGTTCCTAAAGACATAGCTTTTTTCCGGGCAGTTTCCTGCACTGTCATTGGGACGATGAGCTTCAACAGTGTTTATTTGGACTGAAATATTGACTTGAATATTGAAGTGTTTATGGGCATTAAAGGCATAAGAAAATAAACATGTTAGAAGCTCTTCTGTGTTCCTGATTAGCCCAATACCTAATGGAAATTGCATTTTGTGTAGCCTAACCTGTTACTACCTTCAGGCTTTTATTTTCCACCCTGTCTGTATGGTTTATTGTAGCTCAGTAAGCCACACATAATGCCCTGGACCAGAGCTAGGTTCATACTGAGGCCTTGTACAGTAGGGCATGCAAAATTATATGGATAGGGAATGCCTGATTTGATAGGCTTGGTCCACTGTGTAGTGTGCATAGATCTTCTATCTACTGTACTAATAACCATGACAGTTAGCTTTACGAACAGCTTTAAGGCTTTTATAATCACAGTCATAATATTTTGAAGCTCAGTTAGCCTAGTTTGTTTACCCCTGCAACAGGTGTAACTGGCTCAGTCTGTGGACATTTCTCCAGGCCCTGCTCCTGGGCCTGTGATTTGGGAGATAACAGAAGGAAAATAACGGAGTGATCCCTGCGGTTGGGATTGGTCTAGATGTGGTAAAGCAGGAATAATTTTTCACTTCTAGGTGAGGGGGGTCTAGGCTATTTGACAACTTCTATAGCACCTCCATATTATAAGTTAAATAAAACATTTCAAAATAGCGTTGTTATTGGCTTGCTTCTTTTGAGGGCTGTTTAACAAGTGTGGACTTCTAAGTTCTGTGGCTATATACTCAGCCGTGTGTTTTATCACTGGTGATCATTTCCATAAGCATCATTGTCTCTTATATAGTTGCCTGGGAGTTTCTGACGACCAGAAGGGCCCAACATTGGCTATTACTCATATATAAAGCACTTCTCCAGAAACGCCCATACTACCTCATTTCTAAATTGGAAATCTAGTAACTACAAGACTCAGTCTCTAGACTGGTTGGTCCTAGAGGATCCGCGGGTTCCCTCTGAGTTAGGGAAGACTGCTTTCAGTTACTATGGCCCTCTGTCCTGGAATGACCTACAGGTCACTCTGAAACTTGATTATTTGGTCCCAAATTCTGAATTTTGGGCTCTTGTTTTTATCGATTGTATATATTATTTACTACTGCCCTTTTTAGTGTATTGTAATTCATTTGAAATGTGGTAACTGTAATTTGGTTGAATGGTTTCTCACATTGCTTAAGCTGTTGTTCTCAGGGCACCAATGGAAATGAGACCCTGGTCTCAATGGGTTCCCCAGATTAAATAAAGGTTAATAATATAAAATAAAAGGTAATACAATGGACTGTTGCCAACCCCAGGTTGTGCAGACTCTGTGATAAAGTGTAGTTGGGCCAGAAGGAGAGTGTGGCTGGGCTGAGATAAGATGTGGTTGTGATGATTGGATGGGACTGGGCTGAGGCTAGGTAGGACTCTACTGGGCCTATGTACCCTCAGGCAGGGACTGTGTCCTTCATTGATAGAGTCACTGATTATCTAACAGCACATTTACATCCACAGCAAAACTATTGGATTGGCGATTGCACGAACAATGGAACATGGCAGAATACTAACCAGGGCTCAATGGATAGAATAGTTAGGCTATACATGTTTTATAAAGACATTAGCTACAACTATATCAATATCTATATGTTTTAAAGGTTTTTGTGCAGTATTCTTACAGCTCAAGGCCGTTGCTACAACCATAATTATTCTATGTTATGAAGATCCTAGTACTGTACAGGGCATACGATTCACTTTCTGGTCCACCAGCCACTGTGGCAGGTAGATTTAAACAATAAGGCCCGAGGGGGTGTGGTATATGGCCAATATACCACGGATAAGGAATGTTCTTTTGCATGACGCAACGTGGAGTGCCTGGATACAGCCCTTGCCCTTATTGGCAATATACCACAAACACCCGAGGTACCTTATTGCTATTATAAACTGGTTACCAATGTAATTAGAGCAGTAAAAATACATGTTTTGGCATACCCGTGGTATATGGTCTGATATCCCAAGGCTTTCAGCCAATCACGGCTTTCAGCCAAACAGCATTCAGTGCTCGAACCACCCAGTTTCTACCAGCCACTCAGATTTTTTCCCCTGCTAAAATTATACCAACAAAACACAAAAAAACAGATGAGCATGCTTTAATGTTTCTGAAACAATACTTGTATTATTAGTAAGAAATAATGTGTTAAATTGTTTAATTTCATTTTTTTGTGACCTGCGTCATTAAACCAAACTATCACAGATGAGACAAACATTTTCACCTGCCCATTTAAGGGTGGGAGGTTACCGTGGTAGCGCGACTCCAGTCATGTTTGAGCCTGTGATTGAGTCTGACTAGTAGAGGTGTTGTTTTCTCTTCCCTTGCAATTGAAACTCAAACATAGAAAAACAACCTAGCCTGTGAACAACACAATGTAAATGGACAAGTCTCACTTCAGTAGACTTTCAGTTCAAGTAAATTAGACCAATATTTATGCCTGTGCGCAGCGCTTATAAAAATTAACTTCTAAAAATGTACCTTTCGCTCAACTCTTCGCATGCACCCAGGGTTCCAGCGTAAGATGAAATAGGCTATATAGGATTCGTAGTTCATAGACTTAATTTACCAGCTATGAAACAAAACGGCAAAATACTTTGAAAAAAGCTACTGGAGCATTTATTTTACTATAAATGTGATCGAACTTGACTTTTTATTCACATGCGAGTGAAATGCTTGCACTGTGGAGCCCTGACAACCCGCCAACGTGGCTGGTGAAATAGACATTTTACCCACCAATGACAAAATCTACCCGCAGGTGTTAATTTTAGGCCCTGGTACTGTATCCTTACTGCTCAAGGCCCTAGCTACAACCATAACTATCCTATGTTATAAAGGTCTTCAGTACTGTATCCTTACTGCTCAAGGCCCTAGCTACAACCATAACTATCCTATGTTATAAAGGTCTTCAGTACTGTATCCTTACTGCTCAAGGCCTTAGCTACAACCATAACTATCCTATGTTATAAAGGTCTTCAGTACTGTATCCTTACTGCTCAAGGCCTTAGCTACAACCATAACTATCCTATGTTATAAAGGTCTTCAGTACTGTATCCTTACTGCTCAAGGCCCTAGCTACAACCATAACTATCCTATGTTATAAAGGTCTTCAGTACTGTATCCTTACTGCTCAAGGCCTTAGCTACAACCATAACTATCCTATGTTATAAAGGTCTTCAGTACTGTATCCTTACTGCTCAAGGCCCTAGCTACAACCATAACTATCCTATGTTATAAAGGTCTTCAGTACTGTATCCTTACTGCTCAAGGCCCTAGCTACAACCATAACTATCCTATGTTATAAAGGTCTTCAGTACTGTATCCTTACTGCTCAAGGCCCTAGCTACAACCATAACTATCCTATGTTATAAAGGTCTTCAGTACTGTATCCTTACTGCTCAAGGCCCTAGCTACAACCATAACTATCCTATGTTATAAAGGTCTTCAGTACTGTATCCTTACTGCTCAAGGCCCTAGCTACAACCATAACTATCCTATGTTATAAAGGTCTTCAGTACTGTATCCTTACTGCTCAAGGCCCTAGCTACAACCATAACTATCCTATGTTATAAAGGTCTTCAGTACTGTATCCTTACTGCTCAAGGCCCTAGCTACAACCATAACTATCCTATGTTATAAAGGTCTTCAGTATTGTATCCTTACTGCTCAAGGCCTTAGCTACAACCATAACTATCCTATGTTATAAAGGTCTTCAGTACTGTATCCTTACTGCTCAAGGCCCTAGCTACAACCATAACTATCCTATGTTATAAAGGTCTTCAGTACTGTATCCTTACTGCTCAGTTGAGATCATGTATAGCCTAACAAACTAGACAGCAGACAAGGTGGGGGGTAAGCTGTCCTCTCTGCATTGTCGCTGAGAGAATCTCCTAGGATGTCACCCAGGCAGATTGCACAGTTTCCCATGCATTCAGTCCAGTTTCTCATGGTTAGGCCTTTTTCCGAAGATGAGATATTGATGTCTGAAGCTGATAATGGCCACAGTTTATTAGCCCCTAGTCATGCATCTGTGTGAAATCAGAATGGGAACATATCATGGGTATACTCTGGAGGAAGGAAGTTAGCCTGGTTCCAGATATATTTGTGCTGCCTTATCAACTCCATTGGTCATCATGGTCACAATCTGGGACCAGGTTAGAAGGAAGTTGGTCTGAGGAGGTGCAGAAGAAGGGTCTTTCATTGCTGTGAGTGTAGCCTACAGGCCAGGGTGTGTCCCCCTGCCCACTGCCCTGCTTCCCCAGCCAGCTTGGTGCCAAGTCATCCTAGATGGCCACCGCTGAACACCACCACACCAGCTAGGCTAAGTCCCTACTACCATCATCATCATTGTCAGCTCTGAGAGCGGTCTGCTCAGGTCACTACACACTGTGCCCAGCGAGCAGGAGAGTGGATCTTTAATTTCTTTAGGAGCTACTAGCTTTAAATCATCTGCCCCAGTGTGTTATCTCTCTGGTTGAGTGCTCACTGTACTGTGCTGTCCATAAAGGCATTCTGTCTGTCCGTGTGGATACAGTGCTGGTGGTGAGAGTGGTACCCAACACCACAGTACAGCAGCAGCAAGACAGGGGAAAGGGATCAGGTTCACTTCCCACAGAGGAAATGGGAGAGCACTCAGAGACAGGGCAACAGAACAGGCAGCAACCCTACTGATGAGGTTTGCATTGTGAATCTTAATTGTCCTTTCTCATTACCTTAAGTGGCCTGACAGGCAGGGGGTGGACAGGATGAGAGAGAGAGAGAGGCATGGTGGATGGTGTGTGTGTGTGTGTGTGTTAGCAAGTGTGTGTTTATGTTTGCAGTGTGTGTGCGTATTTGTGTGGATGGTGTGTTTGTTTGTGGTGGGTGGATTGTGTGTGTGTGGCTTGAGGTTTGATACTAGTGTAACTACTCTGTCTCAGAGTACAGTTGGCCTAGATGCTGACTCCATCTCCTTCCTTTTAGCTGCTAAAGAGACAGAGACCATCATAGAGGGAAAGCAGCTACACATCCTGGAGGAAACAGAACAATCTGCCTGCCATCTCCATTAGTGGAAGGGTTAGTGTAGCTAGCAGGCCCATGGATTTGTCCCTAATGGGTTGGAGCACTCTCTGGTAATAAGCCCTCTATGACGAGCTGTTGAAAAGAAGACTATAAGACAGAGGAATAGTTTGGTAACCATGGATACATGTTTGGGTCATATAATGAGCCAATTTCAAATGTCTATCTCAGAGCTATGCATTAGTGGATTGAGGAATAGGGAGGGGGAGAGGGAGGAAGACAGACAAAGGGGGGGAGAGAAAAGATAGTGGGATTGAGGAAGAGGGTATAGAGCGAGAGAACAGACAGGGAGCGAAGAGGGATCTGAAATGGAGATTTGTGGAGTTGGCAGTGGATGGCACAGCCTTCCGCCTGTGTGGCCACGTGACTGGTTGTACTGGTTTCACTCCATGGCACTGGGAGTGGGGGTGGAGCCTGGGTTGAACTTGCACCCAATCAGTCTCTCTTCTATTTTCAAAGCTCTGGCTGTAATGGCTGTCTTGTTCTGCGAATAGAGGCCTCAAAAAGGATGACTCTGTATAGGGCTGTTAGGGTGACCATATTACCGCCACACCGGTGGTCACGAGTCATGAGGGCAGTCAAATTCCACATGACCGTTTAGTCATGGTAATTAGCCTACTCCAAGCACTGATGCTGCTGATGGTCATTAGTAGCCTACCAAACTTGCTAACTGCCTGGTACTCAGCACTCTATTGTCCCTCTAATCACTCTGACATCAATGCAAATTGAATGGAAAATCTAATCAAACATTTCATGTGAGCTCATGTTGCTCAACATTTCTGTAGGCTATTGTGTGAGAAAAGAGATTTGATGGCCTCTATTAAAAAGAGGAGGATCCCATCCCATTTTCCACCATATTTTGCAAATAAATTCATAAAAAATCCAACAATGTGATTTTTCTGGATTTTTTTTCTAATTTTGTCTGTCATAGTTGAAGTGTACCTATGATGAAAATTACAGGCCTCATCTTTTTAAGTGGGAGAACAATTGGTGGCTGACTAAATACTTTTTTGCCCCACTGTACATATGAGATGAGTAATGTAGGGTATGTAAACATTATATTAAGTAGCATTGTTTAAAGTGGCTAGTGATATATTTTACGTCAATTTCCATCAATTCCCATTATTAAAGTGGCTAGAGTTGAGTCAGTGTGTTGGCAGCAGCCACTCAATGTTAGTGGTGGCTGTTTAACAGTCTGATGGCCTTGAAATAGATAGAAGCTGTTTTTCAGTCTCTCGGTCCCTGCTTTGATGCACCTGTACTGACCTCGCCTTCTGGATGATAGCGGGGTGAACAGGCAGTGGCTCGGGTGGTTGTTGTCCTTGATGATCTTTATGGCCTTCCTGGGTGGTGTAGGTGTCCTGGAGGGCAGGTAGTTTGCCCCCGATGATGCGTTGTGCAGACCTCGCTACCCTCTGGAGAGCCTTACGGTTGTGGGCGGAGCAGTTGCCGTACCCGGCGGTGATACAGCCCGGCAGGATGCTCTCGATTGTGCATCTGTAGAAGTTTGTGAGTGCTTTTGGTGACAAGCCGTATTTCTTCAGCCTCCTGAGGTTGAAGAGGCGCTGCTGCGCCTTCTTCACGACGCTGTCTGTGTGGGTGGACCAATTCAGTTTGTCTGTGATGTGTACGCCGAGGAACTTAAAACTTACTACCCTCTCCACTACTGTCCCATCGATGTTGATAGGGGGGTGCTCCCTCTGCTGTTTCCTGAAGTCCACAATCATCTCCTTTGTTTTGTTGACATTGAGTGTGAGGTTATTTTCCTGACAACACTCTCCGAGGGCCCTCACCTCCTCCCTGTAGGCCGTCTCGTCGTTGTTGGTAATCAAGCCTACCACTGTAGTGTCGTCCCTAAACTTGCTGATTGAGTTGGAGGCGTGCATGACCACACAGTCGTGGGTGAACAGGGAGTACAGGAGAGGGCTCAGAACGCACCCTTGTGGGGCCCCAGTGTTGAGGATCAGCGGGGTGGAGATGTTACCTACCCTCACCACCTGGGAGCGGCCCGTCAGGAAGTCCAGTACCCAGTTTCACAGGGCGGGGTCGAGACCCAGGGTCTCGAGCTTGATGATGAGTTTGGAGGGTACTATGGTGTTAAATGC
The DNA here is from genome assembly GCF_057628025.1 of Oncorhynchus mykiss. Taxonomy (NCBI): domain Eukaryota; kingdom Metazoa; phylum Chordata; class Actinopteri; order Salmoniformes; family Salmonidae; genus Oncorhynchus; species Oncorhynchus mykiss. Next base: position 92,401,195 of record NC_143033.1, on the reverse strand, counting down.
TGAGCTGTAGTCAATGAACATCATTCTCACATAGGTACAGCATTCTCACATTCCTCTTGTCCAGATGGGTTAGGGCAGTGTGCAGTGTGGTTGAGATTGCATCGTCTGTGGAACTGTTTGGGCGGTAAGCAAATTGGAGTGGGTCTAGGGTGTAAGGTAGGGTGGAGGTGATATGGTCCTTGACTAGTCTCTCAAAGCACTTCATGATGACGGAAGTGAGTGGTACGGGGCGGTAGTTGTTTAGCTCAGTTACGTTAGCTTTCTGGGGAACAGGAACAATGGTGGCCCTCTTGAAGCATGTGGGTACAGCAGACTGGGATAAGGATTGATTGAATATGTCCGTAAACACACTAGCCAGCTGGTCTGCGCATGCTCTGAGGACGCGGCTGGGGATGCCGTCTGGGCCTGCAGCCTTGCGAGGGTTAACACTTTTAAATGTTTTACTCACAATCTGTATGTGTTTTAATTTTTTAGAAGAAGGTGATTTTTAGCCCTAATAATCCATTATTGCACCATATTAGACTCTTAATTGATCACATATTCATTCTATTCCAGGGCACAGCGGAGGAGCTTAATCGATTCCACTCCTCCATCAATACAACAGTGAACATTCGAAATTCACTGCCTGTGAAATACGTCTTCTTGACATTTTAAGGTAGAGGGATGGGGAGGTGGTTAGTACGGATCTATACAGGAAGCCGATTGACAGAAATTCCCTATTACGCGGAGACAGCTTCCACCCTACACCCCTAAAATATAACCTCCCCATTAGCCAATGCAGTCGCATGCGTAGGATTTGTAGTACACGGAGTGACTAGGTCAGTTTGTTTGACAATCTGGATGAGCGTTTCAGACGGCGGGGTTACCCAGAGGAATGGCTGCAGGACGCAAGGGAACGTTATAAAAATATGACCCAGGATGACAGCCTCACGTCCAAACCTCCCCGCTCTCCTGACCAATGCATTTAATGCTTCCTTCAGTACTCCCCACTTGGTAAACAGTTCAACCACATTATTAAAAAACATTGGCACATGTTGAGCACTGATCCACAACAGGAAAAGACGTTTAAAGAACCCCCGCGGGTCGGTCTTCAGACACGCCCCCCCAACATCAGTCACATGGTGGTGAGGTCTGATCTTCCACCAGTGCCACGCAGGACCTTTCTAGACAGTGTGCCGGACGGTAACTATAGACGTGGCGGATGCACCAAATGTAACTTCACGAACAAATGCACAATGTTCAGTCACCCTATTACGTCCAAGGCCATTAAGATTAAGGACATCATTACATGTTCCACAAAACATGTGATATACCTGATCAAATGTATTTGTGGTCTATGTAGGAAAAAACAGGAGCTCTGAAAACAAGGATAGCAGAACACAGGAGTAATATCAGGGCCCTTGACCAGAGAAACCCTGTGGCTGCTCATTTCATGGAGGCTCGTCACAACGTCAGCTCTTTGAGTCACATTGGTATGGAACATGTTAAGACTCCTAGGAGGGGCGGAGATACTGACCATCTATTACTGAGAAGAGGATTGTATTGGATTCACCTTGTGTGCACCATGTCTCCTAGAGGTCTGAACCAAGAGTTTGGTATCAGACCATTTCTTACCTGAATATGTTCCCTTACTTTGATTTGTCTGGCCTTCCAGGTTACTCACTTGGTCATTTTTTAAATGTATATTATTTTGTGGAACCATTACATGTACTCATTTAATTATTAGAGATACACATGTGTTTTGCATCCACCTACATGTACTCATTTAATTATTAGAGATACACATGTGTTTTGCATCCACCTACATGTACTCATTTAATTATTAGAGATACACATGTGTTTTGCATCCACCATGCGTCGTGTCCACTGGTCATGTGAGGTGAAATGTGTATATTTTGGGATGTGAACACTGTGTTTGACCTGCTGGAGATTGGTTTCAGATTAAAGTGGTGAATTGGGAGCTTTAAAGGTGTGCAGGCCTTCTTGTTCTATACTAGAATCCTTTATTAGCGCAGCACCTATGTTTTTAAGGTTGTGCATATGACCACAAACTGTTCTATTGACAATATTAGCCTACCACTTGTGAATGATCTATTATCACTTCTCAAATCAAATTTTATTGGTCACAAACACATATTTAGCAGATGTTATTGCGGATGTAGTGAAATCACTTGTAAAAGATGCCCAACTTGTGTGCAGTAAGGCAAGAAACAGCACATGCCTTTTTTTGTGCAACTTTTTCAAATCATAGTCACACACCTCATGTAGCCCAGCCCATAGGCCTATATGTTTTAATAAGGTCAGTATCACACCTCATGTAGCCTAGCCCATAGGCCTATATGTTTTAATAAGGTCAGTATCACACCTCATGTAGCCTAGCCCATAGGCCTATATGTTTTAATAAGGTCAGTATCACACCTCATGTAGCCTAGCCCATAGGCCTATATGTTTTAATAAGGTCAGTATCACACCTCATGTAGCCTAGCCCATAGGTCTATATGTTTTAATAAGGTCAGTATCACACCTCATGTAGCCCAGCCCATAGGCCTATATGTTTTAATAAGGTCAGTATCACACCTCATGTAGCCCAGCCCATAGGCCTATATGTTTTAATAAGGTCAGTATCACACCTCATGTAGCCCAGCCCATAGGCCTATATGTTTTAATAAGGTCAGTATCACACCTCATGTAGCCCAGCCCATAGGCCTATATGTTTTAATAAGGTCAGTATCACACCTCATGTAGCCTAGCCCATAGGCCTATATGTTTTAATAAGGTCAGTATCACACCTCATGTAGCCCAGCCCATAGGCCTATATGTTTTAATAAGGTCAGTATCACACCTCATGTAGCCTAGCCCATAGGCCTATATGTTTTAATAAGGTCAGTATCACACCTCATGTAGCCCAGCCCATAGGCCTATATGTTTTAATAAGGTCAGTATCACACCTCATGTAGCCTAGCCCATAGGCCTATATGTTTTAATAAGGTCAGTATCACACCTCATGTAGCCTAGCCCATAGGCCTATATGTTTTAATAAGGTCAGTATCATACCTCATGTAGCCTAGCCCATAGGCCTATATGTTTTAATAAGGTCAGTATCACACCTCATGTAGCCCAGCCCATAGGCCTATATGTTTTAATAAGGTCAGTATCACACCTCATGTAGCCCAGCCCATAGGCCTATATGTTTTAATAAGGTCAGTATCACACCTCATGTAGCCCAGCCCATAGGCCTATATGTTTTAATAAGGTCAGTATCACACCTCATGTAGCCCAGCCCATAGGCCTATATGTTTTAATAAGGTCAGTATCACACCTCATGTAGCCTAGCCCATAGGCCTATATGTTTTAATAAGGTCAGTATCACACCTCATGTAGCCCAGCCCATAGGCCTATATGTTTTAATAAGGTCAGTATCACACCTCATGTAGCCCAGCCCATAGGCCTATATGTTTTAATAAGGTCAGTATCACACCTCATGTAGCCTAGCCCATAGGCCTATATGTTTTAATAAGGTCAGTATCACACCTCATGTAGCCTAGCCCATAGGCCTATATGTTTTAATAAGGTCAGTATCATACCTCATGTAGCCTAGCCCATAGGCCTATATGTTTTAATAAGGTCAGTATCACACCTCATGTAGCCTAGCCCATAGGCCTATATGTTTTAATAAGGTCAGTATCACACCTCATGTAGCCTAGCCCATAGGCCTATATGTTTTAATAAGGTCAGTATCACACCTCATGTAGCCCAGCCCATAGGCCTATATGTTTTAATAAGGTCAGTATCATACCTCATGTAGCCCAGCCCATAGGCCTATATGTTTTAATAAGGTCAGTATCACACCTCATGTAGCCCAGCCCATAGGCCTATATGTTTTAATAAGGTCAGTATCACACCTCATGTAGCCCAGCCCATAGGCCTATATGTTTTAATAAGGTCAGTATCACACCTCATGTAGCCTAGCCCATAGGCCTATATGTTTTGTTAAGGTTTTTATCACAGCTAAAGTGGCCAAATAACGCCTTAAAATGAAGCACATTCATCCGCTTGAACGGGTGTAGAGCCAAACTGGCAAACATACGCAGCGCGTGACCTTCATGTTGTAGGCTATGTGAGGAAGCCAGGAGATGCTAAATGTGTTTGTTAATTAACGGTCAATTACCGTGAGACCGGCAATTATTTGCTTCCCAATCAACTTCGGACAAAATCTCATGACCACAACAGCCCTAACTAGGTCTGGTCCTTTCCTTATCCCTTTCATTTTCGTCTTTCTCCCTCCCTCTTTTCCTCGCTCTCCCTGCTTGTCTGCTTTCCAATCCACTTGAGGAGATTACGTGGGGCGTGCCAGTGGAGATAGCAGTGGTTAAGACTTAACACTTAATGCTCTGCTGTTCACACACTGAGCCTGGGCAGCTAAACACCGTGTCATGCTGTTTACCTTGGCTTCTCATGTTCTGACATGTTGTTAGCAGAATACTGTCTTTGTGTACACAGGAAATACATTATTTTAGTAATATTTAGATTAGAGGCAGTGTGAAAGGAGAGAAACAGACACCAAAAGCATTAGTCCTTCACACAAGGTGGCCTCAGTGGTAGACTGTGTGATCTGGGCATACCACACTGCTCTGAGCCCCTGGGCTGGAGGTGGAAATGTTCTGAGTGACTGAGCTAACCTAGAGCTAGTCTAGTCATCATGACTAACTTTTAAACATTTTAACTCTTAGCTCTGTATTTTGACTCTAAATACCTATAGCTCTTGCTGGCTCAGTTTCCTTATTTTCTCCCAGCCAAGAACAGGAGTGAGACTAGGTGTGCTTCCCAAATTACACCCCATTCCCTATGTAGTGCACTACTTTTGACCAGGGCTCAAAGGGAATTGTGTTCCATGTGGGACATGCACAGTTCTTTAATCCTGTTTCATGGAGGGATGAATTCAGCATGGTAATTGGTCGACACCCGTGGTAGTGGACTTCCAGACGTCAGCTCAATTATGTCATTATAAAACTTCAATGTTACTGTGTTGAAAAGCCAATAGCCCAAATCCTGTCATGTTTCCCTCCATTACTTTCCTCTCTAAGACAATGCAGAGAACACCCATCCTGTTTGAATAGGTTCAAATGCATCACACACATTGGCTTACTATAGAAACCCTGTTACTGTTATCTCTTTTTACGTGCTTGGTTACACAACTTTTTCTCATGCCCTCAGTAATGTTACATAAGCCATGGAGTTTAGGCTAACTAGTGCGGCTTGTTGAGATAAGGGGACAGGTCACAGCGCAGTCAGACTGAAATATAGCCCAAGGCTTAGTGGACAGTGGGTTGGCAGAGTACTGACTCTAGGTCTGTTATAAAACCTGTTTTACATCTCCCATCTTGTCAATCAATCAATTAGGCCTCATTTATTTTATTTATTTGACATCAGCAGTTGTCACAAGCTGCCCAGCCTAGACCCAACAGAGCAAGAAAAGCAGAAGTGAAAGCACCAGGAAAAACTCCCTAGAAGGAAGAAACCTAGGTAGGAACCAGTCCCAAAGGGGTGGTTCATCCTTTTTGGGCTGTACCGATTATTCCTATGGGAAACTTCCTACTACTTAGTGTCCTCCTTGGTCCAAGGAGCAGGTTTGTTTACTTCCTGTTGTCTTTGACTTCCTGTTGTCTTTTCTAGAGAAGGCCACGGATGGCGGCCTGCAGGCTGAGGACTGGACCCTCAACATGGAGATCTGTGACATCATCAATGAGACGGAGGAAGGGTGAGAAACAGACTACATCAGTACACTTTCACCTGACTGAAAGACTGAAAGACTGACTGACTGACTGACTGGCTGAAAGACGGACTGACTGACTGACTGGCTGAAAGACGGACGGACTGACTGACTGGCTGAAAGACGGACGGACTGACTGAAAGACGGACTGGCTGACTGACTGAAAGGCTGACTGACTGAAATACTGACTGGCTGACTGACTGAAAGGCTGACTGACTGAAATACTGACTGGCTGACTGACTGAAAGATGGACGGACTGACTGACTGAAAGATGGACTTACTGGCTGGCTGAAAGACTGACTGAAAGACGGACTGACTGGCTAAAAGACTGACTAACTGACTGACTGAAAGATGGGCTGGCTGGCTGGCTGAGATTGACTGATTGACTGACTGGCTGAAAGACGGGCTGGCTGGCTGAAAGACGGGCTGGCTGGCTGAAAGACGGGCTGGCTGGCTGAAAGACGGGCTGGCTGGCTGAAAGACGGGCTGGCTGGCTGAAAGACGGGCTGGCTGGCTGAAAGACGGGCTGGCTGGCTGAAAGACGGGCTGGCTGGCTGAAAGACGGGCTGGCTGGCTGAAAGACGGGCTCACTGGCTGCCTTACTGATTGACTGAACAAGTCAATCGCACAAACAAAAACCTCTTAACATACAAATGATGTGCACAAATACAATACAACTTTACAACAGACATTTGTCTTCTGCTCTGCTCTCAAACTCTCTACATGGCACACATCACACATGCAGTTGAGACAAGCACAGGGCCAAGCTGCAGTGCAGATAGAATGGAATGAGAATATCCTTTTTTACTAATTAGTGTTAACTTTTCTTTGAGTTTAATTTGATAAGTTGTTGACTCTCCTGAAATTGATTGAGTTCTGTGACCTTTAGGAAAAACTGGAGGGATTCAAACCTAAAATTCTTTCCTCTTCCCCGAATCATTCTTCTGCTTCCCCTTTATCTATCTTTTCACTCACTCACTCACTCACTCACTCACTCACTCACTCACTCACTCACTCACTCACTCACTCTCACACACACACACACACACACACACTCCTCAGGCTTTGGCACAGACACTCAGACTCTCACTCGCAGCCCCAGCCACTCTATTCTGCTTGACTGAACACTGGAGTGTCTTGTGGTTAACAGGTATGACTGCCTACTGGCTAGCTGTCTGAAGTCCTGGGAGAACACTATTTCAGTACAATTCAGGAAAAAAAATGACCCATGTCTTTTGAGATATATCAGTCCCTTGCCTCCATTACAACTTCCACCTCCTACTTGAAGCGTTGTGTAATTTGAGTGTGAAGGCTACCAAGTAGCAAATTACTATTGGCTTTGTGTATTGTGTTAGTGTAGGAAGTCAGACATGGTGACAACTGAATGGCATGCAGGCAATCCTCTTTAGGTTCAGACAAGGACATAGATGTGGAAGAAATGCCAGCTAGCTGCACTAATGCCACTTATCAGACAGATAAACATAGACTGCCTACCTGAAACTTCTGGAAGTGGAACTTTTGAGATGATGTAACACCCATGCACACCAGTATTCCCTGAGCTCCTCTCTTTCTATAGTCTGTTTGTGTCTGAAGGCCTCAACTCCCTCCCATAGGATCCACTAGTGTCAGTGAGACTACTGCCTGAGCACTACTCCGTTAATGTTTTATACACTGCTGTTTTATACACAGGACTCCGTCTTTCAAAGATAATTCGTAAAAATCCAAATAACTTCACAGATCTTCTTTGTAAAGGATTTAAACACGCCTGTTCAATGAACCATAAACAATTAATGAACACTCACCTGTGGAACGGTCGTTAAGACACTAACAGCTTACAGATGGTAGGCAATTAAGGTCACAGTTATGAAAACGTAGGACACTAAAGAGGCCTTTCTACTGACTGAAAAACACCAAAAGAAAGATGCCCAGGATCCCTGCTCATCTGTGTGAACGTGCCTTAGGCATGCTGCAAGGAGGCATGAGGACTGCAGATGTGGCCAGGGCAATAAATTGCAATGTCCGTACTGTGACAGAGCTACAGGGAGACAGGACGGAGAGCTGATCGTCCTCACAGTGGCAGACCACGTGTAACAACACCTGCACAGGATTGATACATCTGAACATCACACCTGCGGATAGGTACAGGATGGCAACAACAACTGCCCAAGTTACACCAGGAACGCACAATCCCTCCATCAGGGCTCAGACTGTCCTCAATAGGCTGAGAGAGGCTGGACTGAGGGCTTGTAGGCCTGTTGTAAGGCAGGTCCTCACCAGACATCACCGGCAATAACGTTGATCGTCCTACCTGGCACAAACCCACCATCGCTGGACCAGACAGGACTGGTAAAAAGTGCTCTTCACTGACGAGTCACGGTTTTGTCTCACCAGGGGTGATGGTCGGATTCGTGTTTATCGTCGAAGGAATGAGCGTTACACTGAGGCCTGTACTCTGGAGCAGGATCGATTTGGAGATGGAGGGTCCGTCATGGTCTGGGGTGGTGTGTCACAGCATCCTCAGACTGAGCTTGTTGTCATTGCAGGCAATCTCAACGCTGTGCATTACAGGGAAGACATCCTCCTTCATGTGGTACCCTTCCTGCAGGCTCATCCTGACATGACCCTCCAGCATGACAATGCCACCACGCACAGAACAAGCAGTATGGCTGATTTCCTGCTAGACAGGAATGTTAGTGTTCTGCCATGGCCAGCGAAGAGCCCAGATCTCAATCCCATTGAGCACGTCTGGGACCTGTTGGATTGGAGGATAAGGGCTAGGGCCATTCTCCCCCAAAAATGTCTGGGAACTTGCATGTGCCTTGGTGGAAGAGTGGGGTAACATCTCACAGCAAGAACAGGCAAATATGGTGCAGTCCATGAGGAGGAGGTGAACTGCAGTACACAATGCAGCTGGTGGCCACACCAGATACTGACTGTTACTTTTGATTTTGACCCCCCCCCCACTTTGTTCAGGGACACATTATTCAATTTCTGTTAGTCACGTGTTTGTGGAACTTTTTCAGTTTGTCTCAGTTGTTGAATCTTGTTATGTTCATACAAATATTTACATGTTATGTTTGCTGAAAATAAACGCAGTTGACACGAGAGGACGTTTATTTTTTTGCTGAGCTTACAAGCTCAGATCTATGTGGTGATTTGTTTTTAAATGCCCAATGCAGCTGATTTTGATCTCAATGTCAAATGATTTATGGGTAAAAATTAAGTACATTACTGTAGTAATAGTTGTTAATTAAAAGGGTAAGAAAGAAAAAAATCTATAGCTTTTTTAGCAAAACTATTTCTCAAGCAAGAATTTTGCCAGGATCGTCTGGGAGCTGGTCTGTGAAAGGGCCTAATGGGAGGGGCTTAATGGGAGGGATATGTAACCTCAAAACGATCTGTTATTGGTTTGGAACTCTCTTTGTTATTGGTCTATTATTGTATACTGCTTAGTGATGTCACCAGGCAAGCCAAAACTCCATCCATGCAAAACCTGCTGATTAGAAGGTCAATTATATTTTTAACCAGCAATTATAAGGAAATAACACTGATCACATTATTGCAAACTTTTACAGTGTTAGTTTTAACAGCTGTTGTACAATATGCAAAAAACTGAGTTTTGACTGCACTGAGCCTTTAATGGAGTGTGTGTGTTTAGACTGCCAGGTAGGTAACAATGTGTGGTTATTGCCCCACGGAGGAAAGATGTTACTGCTAGTTGCCGTGTGACGTCCCACTCCTGAGACCTGCGCACGGCTTCATACAAAATCAACAACGCCACGGCTAAGATGGTTTAGGTCAATAAAAACAACGGGTTGAGTTGATAGCATGACCAAAGCCCTATGTTAATCCAAGAATGCCAGGCATACTTTTACTTTACATTTTAAGATTAGCTTCATAGAATGACTTACAGAACGCTAACAGGATATTTGTGTGCTTAGCTATGTTTCTATGTGTTGTGTTCCTGCAGGCCTAAAGATGCCATCCGGGCGCTGAAGAAGAGACTGAGTGGGAACAGGAACTACCGGGAGGTGATGCTAGGATTGACGGTGAGACAGGCTCTACTTGGGTTCCCAATGTTGACCCACCTACAGTGGGACAAAAAAGTATTTAGTCAGCCACCAATTGTGCAAGTTCTCCCACTTAAAAAGATGAGAGAGGCCTGTAATTTTCATCATAGGTACACTTCAACTATGACAGACAAAATGAGAAAAAATCCAGAAAATCACATTGTAGGATTTTTAATGAATTTATTTGCAAATTATGGTGGAAAATAAGTATTTGGTCACCTACAAACAAACAAGATTTCTGGCTCTCACAGACCTGTAACTTCTTCTTTAAGAGGCTCCTCTGTCCTCCACTCGTTACCTGTATTAATGGCACCTGTTTGAACTTGTTATCAGTATAAAAGACACCTGTCCACAACCTCAAACAGTCACACTCCAAACTCCACTATGGCCAAGACCAAAGAGCTGTCAAAGGACACCAGAAACAAAATTGTAGACCTGCACCAGGCTGGGAAGACTGAATCTGCAATAGGTAAGCAGCTTGGTTTGAAGAAATCAACTGTGGGAGCAATTATTAGGAAATGGAAGACATACAAGACCACTGATAATCTCCCTTGATCTGGGGCTCCACGCAAGATCTCACCCCATGGGGTCAAAATGATCACAAGAACGGTGAGCAAAAATCCCAGAACCACACGGGGACCTAGTGAATGACCTGCAGAGAGCTGGGACCAAAGTAACAAAGCCTACCATCAGTAACACACTACGCCGCCAGGGACTCAAATTCTGCAGTGCCAGACGTGTCCAGGCCCGTCTGAAGTTTGCTAGAGAGCATTTGGATGATCCAGAAGATGATTGGGAGAATGTCATATGGTCAGATGAAACCAAAATATAACTTTTTGGTAAAAACTCAACTCGTCGTGTTTGGAGGACAAAGAATGCTGAGTTGCATCCAAAGAACACCATACCTACTGTGAAGCATGGGGGTGGAAACATCATGCTTTGGGGCTGTTTTTCTGCAAAGGGACCAGGAAGACTGATCCGTGTAAAGGAAAAGGCATTGAAGATGAAACGTGGCTGGGTCTTTCAGCATGACAATGATCCCAAACACGCCGCCCGGGCAACGAAGGAGTGGCTTCGTAAGAAGCATTTCAAGGTCCTGGAGTGGCCTAGCCAGTCTCCAGATCTCAACCCCATAGAAAATCTTTGGAGGGAGTTGAAAGTCCGTGTTGTCCAGCAACAGCCCCAAAACATCACTGCTCTAGAGGAGATCTGCATGGAGGAATGGGCCAAAATACCAGCAACAGTGTGTGAAAACCTTGTGAAGACTTACAGAAAACTTTTGACCTCTGTCATTGCCAACAAAGGGTATATAACAAAGTATTGAGAAACTGTTGTTATTGACCAAATACTTATTTTCCACCATAATTTGCAAATAAATTCCTAAAAAATCCTACAATGTGATTTTCTGGATTTTTTTTCTCATTTTGTCTGTCATATTTGAAGTGTACCTATGGTGAAAATTACAGGCCTCTCTCATCTTTTTAAGTGGGAGAACTTGCACAATTGGTGGCTGACTAAATACTTTTTTGCCCCACTGTAAATCTTTTCAGATGAACAATAGAGGGTGTGTGGTGTTGAAAAGCCTGGAACATACAGGTCACATCACTGATCATGTGTCCAAGGGCATTGGAGATGTTTTGGAATGTCTTGAGCCCACAATCTGCTACCCAGCAGTAGAACGTGACCAATCAAATCAATCGGATGTATTTTCTAAAGCCCATTATACGTTGGCAGTTGTCACAAAGCGCTGAAGACCCACCATTTGGAAAACACTGGATGAGCACACCAGCAGGGACAGAGCGAATCCGTCCAGAGCTAGGCCTAGACCTAAGTGATGCTTATTGTCTGAACTCACCCTCAACAACAACCAGTCTCTGGGAAGAGAAACAGACAAATAGACCTTTCACATTTAGAGTACACTTACCACACTTGCAAACACGCCTGCATGCTTAACTAGGACAGTGCTATTATCCGTTACACTTGTTCTTCACGCCTGAGCTTCAAAAAGCCACCAACACATGTTCATGAATTAGCTGTCTGCTGTGTCTCACTGTGACTTCTCCCTCAGGCGATTTCTCAACTGTTATGTTTTTTCTGTCTTCATATTTTATTTTGTTTACGTGGATCTTGATTTTTTTTTTTTAGCTGCATCAAAGCTCCTTTATTCCATGTCAGATGACAGAAGTCAGCTCTTTATCAATATCTGAGCACACTTCTCTTCTTCCAGGGAGTTTCTCGCTCTCTATCATACTTTCTTACTTCCTGATGTTTTCTCTCCTCTCCTCTTTCAAGTTAAGGGGCTTTATTGGCATGGGAAACAGGATATATGTAAACATTCTTTCTTTCTGATGTTTTACCTCTATCTTTCCATTTCTAGGTGCTGGAGACGTGTGTAAAGAACTGCGGCCACCGGTTTCATGTCCTCGTGGCTAACCGGGACTTCATTGATGGTGTCCTCGTCAAAATCATCTCCCCCAAAACCAACCCCCCCACCATCGTACAGGACAAAGTCCTGGCTCTGATCCAGGTACAGCACATGATAATAATCACATGGCACATGATAAGAAATCCCTAGGTACTTTTACATCTGAGAGAAGTGGATAGGTATAAGCAACATGGTGAACATTTCACCAAGTCAGTCAGAGAGCAAGGTGGAGCTCCAACCTCAAATCTCTAAGGCAATTGACCGAGAGCTGTAAGAGGCCAGGCTGCAGCAGTTAGGAGAACCCTGCAGTTAGGAATATTCTACATCCAAAATGAGTCCAGACACCTCCAACAAACCTCTCTAAATACAGTGAGAGGACACCTTGTACCTGAGCAGCTCCAGGCAGGTAACCAGAGACTGAACACACACACACAGGACTGAAGTCAGCAACACAACACCTGGGCCCTCACTATTTGGCCTTCATCTATCCACTCCTCTCAGATGTCCACCAGGATGTAACGGGGTTGTTTCCAGCCCTTATTCTGTGTTTGTCTGTGTGTTGTCAGGCCTGGGCGGATGCCTTCAGGAGTAGTCCTGACCTGACGGGGGTGGTCCATATTTATGAGGAGCTGAAGAGGAAAGGCATCGAGTTCCCCATGGCTGACCTGGACACTCTGTCACCCATCCACACACCACAGAGGGTGAGACCCAACACGCATCCACACACCACAGGGGGCGAGACCCAACGCCCATCCACACACCACAGGGGGCGAGACCCAACGCCCATCCACACACCACAGGGGGCGAGACCCAACACGCATCCACACACCACAGGGGGCGAGACCCAACACGCATCCACACACCACAGGGGGCGAGACCCAACACGCATCCACACACCACAGGGGGCGAGACCCAACACACATCCACACACCACAGGGGGCAAGACCCAACACGCATCCACACACCACAGGGGGCGAGACCCAACACGCATCCACACACCACAGGGGGCGAGACCCAACACGCATCCACACACCACAGCGGGCGAGACCCAACATGCATCCACACACCACAGGGGGCGAGACCCAACATGCATCCGCACACCACAGGGGGCGAGACCCAACATGCATCCACACACCACAGGGGGCGAGACCCAACATGCACACACAGGCGTACATGAACCCATGCTAATGAGGTAGAATCATCTGAAGCAGTGACTATACTGCTGTGGTAGCAGAGCTGTACTATCTACATGTTGTGTTCTCTACAGAGATGTACTAACTAACAACATGTTGTGTTCTCTCTACAGAGCTCTACTAACTAACTACATGTTGTGTTCTCTCTACAGAGCTCTACTAACTAACTACATGTTGTGTTCTCTCTACAGAGCTCTACTAACTAACTACATGTTGTGTTCTCTCTACAGGGTCTACCAGAGGTGGACCCAGCTGTACTAAAGTACAAAGCCCCCATCCAGCCCCACGCTGCAGCCACAGCCACCCTCCCCAAGCCTGCAGCCGCCCCGGCTCCGGCCCCCGCCCCCCTCACCCCCATCCTACAGATACCACACATCCCCAACGTACAGGGCCCCATCACCGCCAACCCTGAACAGGTGAGGATAAAGATGGCCTCTGACGGCTAATGTTAAACTACTGCCAGAGTCATGTTCATTAGGCTAATAACGGAAAAGAACTGACTGGACGTTGCCCAATAAAAAAAAAAAGTTTCTCCTGTCCTCAGGGTTGCGTCAAAGAAGGGGAGGAAGGAAGGATGTATGTTCACAGTTTTCAAACAGGGCCCAAGATTTTCATGGTTAGCAGATGTTAATGCGAGTGTAGCGAAATGCTTGTGCTCCTAGTTCAGACCGTGCAGTAATATCTAACAAGTAATCTAACAATTTCACAACAACTACCTTATACACACTGATCTATCATGCGTAGAGGTACAAAAGCAAGGGTGCCTCCACTTAGCTTTGATCAGATCAGGGAATACTTTCTCTCTCTGACCCTTGACCCATGTGTGTCCTCCTCAGATCGCCCGGCTGCGCAGTGAACTGGACATTGTGAGGGGAAACACCAAAGTGATGTCAGAGATGCTGACTGAGATGGTGCCTGGACAGGAGGACTCCTCGGACCTGGAACTCCTTCAGGTCAGAAAATGGACTACATCCAGCATAGAAATACAATTATAGAACATTGACTTGAATGGGGATGCCCATTCTAGTAATTATATTTCTATAACTCCGGGTCAGATACTACATCCCCATAGGAATATAATTACACACAATTTCAAAACATTTTTGAAAAATCCTGGACGACGCTGGGCCAATTGTGCACCGCCTCATGGGTCTCCCAGTCAGCTGCGACAGAGTCGTCTGGACTCGAACCCAGATGCAGTGCCTTAGACCACTGCGCCACTTGGGAGGCCCTCAGAATTCCACAACATTGACTTGAATGGGGACGTTCAGTCTAGTAATTCTATTTCTCTGACACCCCCTCAGCCTCATCACTGGCCTAACTGTGGAAGCTTTTCATCATTGAGAATTTGAGACAGCTGTGTATTGCACGCAACATAAAAAAGGAATTCACACATAGCGCTCCATCTGTTTAGTTTTTAAAAATACAAGTTTAAACCTTCCCTGCGGTAGTCACCCTGCTGCTCAACTGAAATGTATTGGAACTCATTTAGCCCACTAGGGGGAGTAGTACCACCACTCTAGGGGGAGTAGTACCACCACTCTAGGGGGAGTAGTACCACCACTCTAGGGGGAGTAGTACCACCACTCTAGGGGGAGTCGTACCACCGCTCTAGGGGGAGTAGTACCACCACTCTAGGGGGAGTAGTACCACCGCTCTAGGGGGAGTAGTAGCACCGCTCTAGGGGGAGTAGTACCACCATAGTACCACCACTCTAGGGGGAGTAGTACCACCGCTCTAGGGGGAGTAGTACCACCGCTCTAGGGGGAGTAGTACTACCGCTCTAGGGGGAGTAGTACTACCGCTCTAGGGGGAGTAGTACTACCGCTCTAGGGGGAGTAGTACTACCGCTCTAGGGGGAGTAGTACTACCGCTCTAGGGGGAGTAGTACTACCGCTCTAGGGGGAGTAGTACTACCGCTCTAGGGGGAGTAGTACTACCGCTCTAGGGGGAGTAGTACTACCGCTCTAGGGGGAGTAGTACTACCGCTCTAGGGGGAGTAGTACTACCGCTCTAGGGGGAGTAGTACTACCGCTCTAGGGGGAGTAGTACTACCGCTCTAGGGGGAGTAGTACCACCATAGTACTACCGCTCTAGGGGGAGTAGTACCACCACTCTATGGGGAGTAGTACCACCACTCTATGGGGGAGTAGTACCACCGCTCTAGGGGGAGTAGTACTACCGCTCTAGGGGGAGTAGTACTACCGCTCTAGGGGGAGTAGTACTACCGCTCTAGGGGGAGTAGTACCACCGCTCTAGGGGGAGTAGTACCACCGCTCTAGGGGGAGTAGTACCACCGCTCGATGGGGAGTAGTACTACCACTCTAGGGGGAGTAGTACCACCATAGTACCACCGCTCTATGGGGAGTAGTACCACCGCTCTAGAGGGAGTAGTACCACCGCTCTAGAGGGAGTAGTACCACCGCTCTAGAGGGAGTAGTACCACCGCTCTAGAGGGAGTAGTACCACCGCTCTAGAGTCCACCGCTCCACCGCTCTGAAATGTATTGGAACTCATTTAGCCCACTAGGGGGAGTAGTACCACCACTGTAGGGGGAGTAGTACCACCACTGTAGGGGGAGTAGTACCACCACTCTAGGGGGAGTAGTACCACCACTCTAGGGGGAGTAGTACCACCACTGTAGGGGGAGTAGTACCACCACTGTAGGGGGAGTAGTACCACCACTGTAGGGGGAGTAGTACCACCACTGTAGGGGGAGTAGTACCACCACTCTAGGGGGAGTAGTACCACCACTCTAGGGGGAGTAGTACTACCACTCTAGGGGGAGTAGTACCACCACTCTAGGGGGAGTAGTACCACCACTCTAGGGGGAGTAGTACCACCACTCTAGGGGGAGTAGTACCACCACTCTAGGGGGAGTAGTACCACCACTCTAGGGGTAGTAGTACCACCACTCTAGGGGGAGTAGTACCACCACTCTATGGGGAGTAGTACCACCACTATGGAGAGTAGTACTACCACTCTAGGGGGAGTAGTACCACCATAGTACCACCACTCTAGGGGGAGTAGTACCACCATAGTACCACCACTCTAGGGGGAGTAGTACCGCCACTCTAGGGGGAGTAGTACCACCATAGTACCACCACTCTAGGGGGAGTAGTACCACCATAGTACCACCACTTTAGGGGAAAGGGGGATACCTAGTCAGTTATTCAACTGAAATGTGTCTTCCGCATTTAACCAAACCCTTCTGAATCAGAGAGGTGCGGGGGGGGGGGGGGGGGGGGGGGGTGGGTCTGCCTTAATCGACATCCACGTCTCTGGCACCCGGGAAACAGTGGGTTAACTGCCTTGTTCAGGGGCAGAACAACAGATTTTTACCTTGTCAGTTTGGGGATACAATCCAGCAAACTTTTGGTTACTGGCCCAACGCTCTAACCACTAGGCTACCATCACTCTTTGGGGAGTAGTACAACCACTCTAGGGGGAGTAGTACCACCATAGTACCACCACTCTAGGGGAAGTAGTACCATCATAGTACCACCGCTCTAGGAGGAGTTGTACCACCATAGTACCACCACTCTAGGGGGAGTAGTACCACCGCTCTAGGGGGAGTAGTACCACCATAGTACCACCACTCTAGGGGGAGTAGTACCACCATAGTACCACCACTCTAGGGGGAGTAGTACCACCGCTCTAGGGGGAGTAGTACCACCATAGTACCACCACTCTAGGGGGAGTAGTACCACCATAGTACCACCACAGTACCACCACTCTATGGGGAGTAGTACCACCGCTCTAGGGAGAGTAGTTCCACCACTCTAGGGGTGAGGAGAGGGGAACAACAAATATTCCTGTACTTGCTTAAGTGACAGTTGGTGTAGGGTGAAGTTGTCCCTAGATGCTGATCTTGTTAAAAGTAACAAGTAATACGTTTTTAAAGAGCAGCAGTAAAATAACAATAGTGAGACTATATACAGGGGGGTACCGGTACAGAGTCAATTTGAAGGGGCACCGGTTAGTTGAGGTAATATGAACATGTAGGTAGAGTTATTAAAGGGACTATGCATAGATTATAACAGAGAGTAGCAGCGGTGTAAATGAGGGGGAGGGGCAACGCAAATAGTCTGTGAAGCCATTTGATTAGATGTTCAGGAGTCTTATGGCTTAGGGGGATAGAAGCTGTTTAGGAGCCTCTTGGACCGAGACTTGGTCCTCCGATACCACTTGCCTTGCGGTAGCAGAGAGAATAGTCTATGACTAGCGTGGCTGGAGTCTTTGACAATTTTTAGGGCCTTCCTCTGACACCTCCTGATTTTGAGGTCCTGGATGGCAGGAAGCTTGGTCCCAGTGATGCTCTGGGCCGTTCGCACTACCCTCTGTAGTGCTTTGCGGTCGGAGGCTGAGCCGTTGCCATACCAGGCAGTGACTGAGGGTGTGATAGATAGGTAGTTGATTCAGGTGACCTTTCCACTGTTTTATGAGGTGACTTTAGGTAATACAGTTAAACTGTGATTCAATAAATGAAATGTAGGTGTTGTGATTTCTCTTACTAAGTAACACAACTGAGTCTAATGATGGACATGTATGGCTACCTGCTGGCTAGAGACCCGTTTTAGAGAATTCTAGTCATCCACCTTCTGAGAGACATACTCACCTTTCCATCAGTGATGCCCTGTCCTCACCTTGTGTCGGTGTCCTCACCCTGTGTGTGTTTGTGTGTGTAGGAGCTGAACAGGACGTGCAGGGCCATGCTGTCTGTGTCCTCACCCTGTGTGTGTTTGTGTGTGTAGGAGCTGAACAGGACGTGCAGGGCCATGCTGTCTGTGTCCTCACCCTGTGTGTGTTTGTGTGTGTAGGAGCTGAACAGGACGTGCAGGGCCATGCTGTCTGTGTCCTCACCCTGTGTGTGTTTGTGTGTGTAGGAGCTGAACAGGACGTGCAGGGCCATGCAGCAGCGGGTGGTGGAGCTGATCTCCCGGGTCTCCAATGAGGAGGTGACAGAGGAGCTGCTGCACGTCAACGACGACCTCAACAACATCTTCCTACGATACGAGAGGTAACACACACACACACACACACACACAATTAGGCTTACTTGACTTCATAGGCTTACAGCTACACAAAGTCCACTGGTGAACAAGGATATCTGCTGTGACATGATGTTGCATGTGGAGCACGTTTTTTTCAGCAGGCCCTACAAGAACACAGTTAATCATCTTGGGCCCCGGGGGACCTGTCTGAAGCAGACACTTCTATTGAAGATTCCATGGTCTCAAAAAGTCAAAGCGTTCCTTTCATGTTGTTTTATAGATGACAGAAATGTAAATGTATGATTGATGCCAATGCCCACGTGTTCTTTACATGGAACTCTGAGGACTTGTGGTGTGTTGCAGGTATGAGAGGTACCGGTCGGGTAGAGCGGCTCAGAATAACGGGGTGAGTTATCTCACTGATCTATACATCTATGAACAACTCAACAGGAGTGGATATTAATGTTACTATCTGTCAGTTTGTTGTGATCAGCACTCTACTCACGCATGCATACTTTACGCTGACACTCCAACACACACACACACAGTCACAGACATCACACGTACACACAGGCACACTGTTGCCACACACACAATTCCACATTTCCACACTCATCACATACACTGCTGCTACTGTTTATTATCCTGTAGTCTAGTCACTTTACACCTACCAATATGTACATGTCTATCTCAATTACCTCGTACCCCTGCCCATCAGATTGGTACTGGTAGCCCATGTATTATTTTGTTATATTATACTATGAATGTGTTATTGTATTCTGTGTTGTTTGGAAGGTAAGTAAGCATTTCACTGTTAGTCTCCAACTGTTATTTACGAAGCATGTGACAAATGACATTTGATTTGATTGTGTTATTTGTTTCAGTCCATTCTCAATGTATTTTCTGAAATGCGATATGATTTAGATTTGTCAATGTTTGTGGCTAATTTGCTGCATGTGTATAGCAGTTTTATGTCTCTGTGTGTTTCTCTGTTTCTCTGTGTCGTGGTCAGCTAATGGAGGCAAGTATGACAGCACTCCATTCTATCCCAGCTCAGTCTTGAGATGAATAGAGTCAATGAGGAGAATGTCGAAACATGACAGCACTCCGTTCTATCCCAGCTCTGTCTTGAGATGAATAGAGTCAATGAGAAGAATGTTGAAACATGACAGCACTCCATTCTATCCCAGCTCAGTCTTGAGATGAATAGAGTCAATGAGGAGAATGTTGAAACATGACAGCACTCCATTCTATCCCAGCTCTGTCTTGAGATGAATAGAGTCAATGAGGAGAATGTTGAAACATGACAGCACTCTGTTCTATCCCAGCTCTGTCTTGAGATGAATAGAGTCAATGAGGAGAATGTTGAAACATGTCTTACTACTGTAATGTATGGACCTCCTTATTGGACCATGGAACCTTTTATATAGTGGTGGTGTTCCAGAGAACTAGAATATTATCTCCCTCTCTCTCGTAAAGCCCTCTGATGTCCGTAGTCAAACGTAGAGGATAGTGATGTGTTGGACTAGTAGACATCTCCATTACCTCCATCCTCCTACCTCTGTTAATTTTCTCTACAGGAGCCACCGCTGTGTGTGTTGACTGTGTTCTGTTGTCTCCCTCCAGATGCTTAGTGAAGCCACAGAGGACAACCTGATAGACCTAACGCCAGGCTCGCCCGCTGTGGTCAGCCTCCGAGCCACCTCCACACCCCCGTCCAGCATCCCCCCTGTGACCGCCCCTAGGGCTGGGGCTACAGCCTCCCCTGCCCGGACCCTGATCCAAGACCCTACCTCTGGTCCCTCAACTCTGTCCACTCAGCTCGCCGGCCTGGGTAAGGATGGGGAATGGTTCAATAGGAACGCAAATGATACTCTGTGTACTATATACAAATGCACCAGATGCTAGGTACGCTATACTGTAATGATGCATAGCCCATAGCAAGCAACACACTGCCCATACACACACACACACACACACACACACACACACACACACACACACACACACACACACACACACACACACACACACACACACACAAGGGCAGTGGAGTGTAAGAAGGTTTCTAATCAGTGCTCTAATGGGAAATAAGCCCTGCTCTATAAGTCTCTGTAAATGACTTGCCTGTTAGCCTAAATGATGTTGCTGCACTCCGTGGCACTATGCTCTGGCTGAGGCCTGAGACAGAGAAAGGGGGAGAATATGCTCCTTTGCTCTACAGCGCTTGCGTCTCAAATGGCACCCTATTGCCTATATAGTGCACTACTTTTGACCAAATCAAATCAAATTTTATTTGTCACATACACATGGTTAGCAGATGTTAATGCGAGTGTAGCGAAATGCTTGTGCTTCTAGTTCCGACAATGCAGTAATAACCAACAAGTAATCTAACTAACAATTCCAAAACTACTGTCTTATACACAGTGTAAGGGGATAAAGAATATGTACATAAAGATATATGGATGAGTGATGGTACAGAGCAGCATAGGCAAGATACAGTAGATGGTATCGAGTACAGTATATACATATGAGATGAGTATGTAAACAAAGTGGCATAGTTAAAGTGGCTAGTGATACATGTATTACATAAGGATGCAGTAGATGATATAGAGTACAGTATATACATATGAGATGAATAATGTAGGGTATGTAAACATTATATTAGGTAGCATTGTTTAAAGTGGCTAGTGATATATTTTACATAATTTCCCATCAATTCCCATTATTAAAGTGGTTGAGAGTTGAGTCAGTGTCAGTGTGTTGGCAGCCGCCACTCAATGTTAGTGGTGGCTGTTTAACAGTCTGATGGCCTTGAGATAGAAGCTGTTTTTCAGTCTCTCGGTCCCAGCTTTGATGCACCTGTACTGACCTCGCCTTCTGGATGGTAGCGGGGTGAACAGGCAGTGGCTCGGGTGGTTGTTGTCCTTGATGATCTTTATGGCCTTCCTGTAACATCGGGTGGTGTAGGTGTCCTGGAGGGCAGGTAGTAGACCAGAACCCAGGATGATGACTGTCATTGATTCTAGAGGACTGGTGCAGGATGATGACTGTCATTGATTCTAGAGGACTGGCGCGGGATGATGACTGTCATTGATTCTAGAGGACTGGCGCGGGATGATGACTGTCATTGATTCTAGAGGACTGGCGCGGGATGATGACTGTCATTGATTCTAGAGGACTGGTGCAGGATGATGACTCATTGATTCTAGAGGACTGGCGCGGGATGATGACTGTCATTGATTCTAGAGGACTGGTGCAGGATGATGACTGTCATTGATTCTATAGGACTGGTGCAGGATGATGACTGTCATTGATTCTAGAGGACTGGTGCAGGATGATGACTGTCGTTGATACTAGAAGACTGGTGCAGGATGATGACTCTCATTGATTCTAGAGGACTGGTGCAAGATGATGACTGTCATTGATTCTAGAGGACTGGTGCAGGATGATGACTGTCATTGATTCTAGAGGACTGGTGCAGGATGATGACTGTCATTGTGGACATTTAGATCTCATCTATTTATTTTTCTCTCTTCCCCACACCCCCCTTTACACCCTCTCTCAACTCTTCCTTTCTTTCTTTTCTCTCCTCTGCCTCTCTCTCTCTCTGTGCGTCTCTGCCTCTCTCTCTGCCCTTCCTCCTCCCCTTCTCTCTCTCTGTCTCTCTGTCTCTCTGTCTCTCTGTCTCTCTCTCTCTCGCTCTCTCTCAGATGTGGGTGGGGTTAGTGTCAGTGGTACCCTGTCCTCTCTGTCGGGCCACAACCCTGGAGACGACTTTGACATGTTTGCTCAGACCAGGACCAGCTCTCTGGCAGATCAACGCAAAAAGTATGGCTTCCTCAAACTTAGCTCTCCCCTTGGCTTCTAGAACCCCTTCCAAACTTCTAGAACCCCTTCCAAACTTCTAGAACCCTGTTACTATGGATTTGCAGCTTTGATCCTGTCAGACTGACTGCTGTGTGTGCAGGCTTTTGGTCACAGTCCCGCAATGGCACACCTGATTAATGAAATCTATTTATCATAGTCTTCTAGTTAGACTAACATCAATGTACTCTGGTGTGTTAGAACTGGGCTGGAACAAAAGCCTGCAATATGCTGTCCCCCAGGACCAGAGTTGTGAATGTGGTGTTGTCCATTCCTGTTCTAGAACCACTCTCAGCCTTCCAGAACCATCTCCATGCCACATAGTGGGACGGGCTCTAACGTGTTCTCTCTGTCTGTGTGTGTGTGTTGTCAGTGTGAAGTACGAGGACCCTCGAGCCCTGGGTGGGCTTGCCTCAGCTCTGGACGTCAGACAACAGAACGCCACTGGAGGGGTGAGTGCACCAAAGCATGCTGGAGGATGTAGTTTAGATTCACATCCCACCACAGTGAAGTGTGAAGTGTGGTTGACGTGCTGTTAAAATGGCTGATAAGGTTAATCTCTCAGCTCATGGTCTCCTCTCTCTGCATGTGATGGCCTGTAGTGTGATGTTAGTTGACCTCTGCTCTCTGTACCACTAATGGCACCCTATCCCCTATATAGTGCCCTGGTCAAAAGGTAGTGAACTATATAGGGAATAGGTTGCCCTTTGGGACACAGGCCTCTGACTTTCCAGGAGTAATACCAGATGAATACAGTAGTAGACCATGGCTAGCCAGCTCTGTATGGTGAACTACACTGTTGGAGTAACAAGCACACACTACCGCATGGCTTGTAGTCTAGTATAACTAGGTATTCTAAAGAGCTACATGTAATACTCTCTCTAGACATTTTAAACTATAAACTCCCATTACTTGGTCATTCTGTCATTCCTCAGTAGTGTTTGGTGTTGTTTTTTCCTCTCGTCTTGGTCATTGCTCTCTGTAAGACAGTATTTTGTCACGTTATGGGTGTCAAAGTTCATAGGAAACCATGCTATTGAATTCCACTTTTTGCATGTCACCTTTTCTCCTTCAAATTGTCAAAACTCTTGTGTTTATTTTTTTCATTCCACTTCTTGTACCACAGTCAGTCAGTACTAACAAGGCACTTTGTAATCAGGTTCTACACCTGTAAGGCCAGACATAAAGTATTATGAAATCTAAACTCTCTCTCTCTCACACACACACCGATTACACAAACCGATTACACACACCCTTCACCCTCCAGTGCCAGTTGAGATTGCCTCAGATGGAATGTATCTGCCAGTCTGGGGCTTAGTGATCAGCTGAGGATTCAAAGTTCAAACTATCCTTATTTTCTTCCTCCTTTCCCCATGCGTTCACCTTTTAATTGGAATGATTCTGGTATTTTCCTCTCGTTTGTTCCCCCCATCCTTTCCTCTCCCTATATTTTCTTCAGTCTAGGTTGTTGCATTGCATTTGATTTCTCTGTTTCCTCTCTTTGCTCTGTTGCTCTGGTCTGGGGCTTCCTCTATCTTGTGTAAGGTGTTGTTCTGTTGTTGATTCAGCTGAGGGTCATAGGGGATGATAACCCAGAGTTGGAGCTGCCCATAGACAGCTGGCTTATTACCCAAGGAATGGTGAGGACTCCATCCTCAGTGTCCTCCCCCTATGTCCAATCACCCCATCATCCATATCCCCCTACACCGCTGGCACCCTCATCACCCCCCCCCCCCCCCCATCCATCCATCCATCCCCCTGACAATCCATATCCCAGCACTGCTAAACCAGCTAGCGCCAACAGTAGAATGGAGACACGTTAGAAAAAGCCAGACGACTCCTCCAATTGTACAATACCCACACAATGATGAATAAATAAGCTGTTAGAATCTTAATTTGTCCTTGTGTGCTCTGAAAGGAATCTAAACTCCTAGGACCTCTGAGCTGGTGAATCTGAGTTATGCATATTCTGAATACAAACACACACCTACCTACTGTTACAAATGTGGACTCCCTTCACTCTGTCCCTCCTACTGTTGGTCCTGGTCCTCTCATCCTCCCTTCATGGATGACGTGAAAGGTCTGCTTGGTCCCCAGGGCCAGGTGTGGGTTTTCAGCAGTCACAAACAGTTAATGTCTAACAGTCACACACTAAACCCAGGAGAGGTACAGATACTTTACTGCTGCACAACAGGTGTTATGTTGCCATGGCTGTTGACATTATAGAAATATAATCACTGGAACGGGAATCCCCATTCAAGTCAGTCGGTATAGAATGGATAGACCGGCGGCCATTTTAAAAGGGATTCTATTTCTATGGTTGACATCAGATTTGTTGTCAACAGTATCATTATTGCTGATTCGACGTCTGGTTCAAACGTCTGTGTAGCGATAAGTATCACCATCTCTGTCAGATGCATTGTCAAGCTAACGGTCTATAGATACATTTTTATTGAACTACACTGAACAAAAATATAAACGCAACATGCAACAATTTCAAAGATTTTACTGAGTTACAGTTCATATGAGGAAATTAGTCCATTTAAATACATTCATTAGGCCCTAATCCATGGATTTCACATGACTGGGAATACAGATATGCATCTCTTGGTCACAGATACCTTTTTTAAAAAATGGGCCTCAGGATCTCTTCACAGTATTTCTGTGCATTCAAATTACCATCGGTTAAAATGCAATTGTGTTCGTTGTCTGTAGCTTATGCCTGCCCATACCATAACCCCACCGCCACCATGGGGCACTCTGTTCACAACGTTGACATCAGCAAACCACTCGTCCACACAATGCCATACACGTGGTCTGTGATTGTGAGGCCGGTTGGATGTACTGCCAAATTCTCTAGTAAGACATTAACGTGGCTTATGGTAAAGAAATTAACATAAAATTCTCTGGCAAAAGTTCTGGTGGACATTCCTGCCATGCCACTTGCACGATCCCTCAACTTGAGACATCTGTGGCATTGTGTTGTATGACAAAACTGCACATTTTAGAGTGGCCTTTTATTGTTCCCAGCACAAGGTGCACCTGTGTAATGATCATGCCGTGTAATCAGCTTGGGACCAACATATGGGACAAACAATTTACATGTTGTGTTTATACTTTTGTTCAGTGGAGATAATATACTATACATATTTAAAGACAACTAGCATAGAAGTCCTGTTTTAACACTGGAACACTAGTGCATTAACCCATTTAACATATTAAACCTATTAGTTACAATACTGTTGATGATCTGACACATTGGTTGCTGTTGTGATTGGTATTAAACTGTTCAATATTGTACCATACTTTTATTTATTTGAATTCTAGTCCTATGTCAACCCTGTTGACCATGGTGTGTCGACAGCTGCTCGTCGAACATCTCATTCTGAAATCATGGGCATTATTATGGACTTGGTCCCCCCTTTGCTGCTATAACAGCCTTGACTCTTCTGGGAAGGCTTTCCACTAGATGTTGGAACATTGCTGCAGGGATTTGTTTCCATTCAGCCACGAACATTAGTGAGATCAGGCACTGATGTCATGCGATTAGGCCTGGCTCTGTCGGCATTTCAATTCATCCCAAATGTGTTCAATGGGGTTTAGGTCAAGGCTCTGTGCAGGCCAGTCAAGTTCTTCTACACCGATCTCGACAAACCATTTCTGTATGGACCTTGCTTTGTGCACGGGGGCATTTTCATGCAAAAACAGTAAAGGGCCTTCCCAAAACTGTTGCCATAAAGTTGGAAGCACAGAATCATCTAGAATGTCATTGTATGCTGTAGTGTTAAGATGTCCCTTTACTGGAACTAAGGGGCCTAGCCCGAACCATGAAAAGCAGCCCCAGACCATTATTCATCCTCCACCAAACTTTACAGTTAGCACTATGCTTTCAGGCAGGTAGCGTTCTCCTGGCATCCACCAAACCCAGATGGTGAAGCGTGATTCACCACTCCAGAGAATGCATTTCCAGAGTCCAATGAGGTGAACTTTACACCACTCCAGCCGATGTTTTACATTGTGCATGGTGATCTTAGGCTTGTGTGCGGCTGCTAGGCCATGGAAATCCATTTCATTAACCTGCAGACAAACAGTTATTGTGCTGACGTTGCTTCCAGAGGCGGTTTGGAACACGGTAGTGAGTGTTGCAACCGAGGACAGATGATTTTTACGCACTTCAACACTCGGCGGTCCAGTTCTGTGAGCTTATGTGGCCTACCACTTTACGGCTGAGCTGTTTTTGCTCCTAGACGTTTCCACTTCACAATATCGACACTTACAGTTGACCCGGCGTAGCTCTAGAAAGGCAGAAATTTTACAAACTGACTTGTTGGAAAGGTGGCATCCTATGACGGTGCCACGTTGAAAGTCACTGAGCTCTTCAGTAAGTCCATTCTACTGCCAATGTTTGTCTGGAGATTGCGTGGCTGTGAGCTTGATTTTATACACCTGTCAGCAATGGGTATGGCTGAAATAGCAGAATCCACTAATTTGAAGGGATGTTGACCATTCTATGTCAACCCTGTTGGCTTTGCAAAGTTGACTTTGCATAATGTTCAACAACCGGAATCTGTGAACAAGGCTTAAAAACAATACATTGTGAAGTTGCTGGAAAGGAGTTTAGCTAGCTAGACAGCCAAATCCATATGATCTGACTTTCATATCATTATGCAGATCACGTGACTCTGTGGGGAATTCCCTTACAGTAACTCACCCTCTGTTTTACCTTTTGAGTGAGTTTTCTATCTACCGCTAGTGACCTAGTGTATGGAGCATCCTACACAACAGTACCTGTTGATGTTTTCCTTGATTCTTTGTTTCAACATCTCTCGTCAAAGTCCCAAAAGAGCTAATAGAATCTTTAAGAGCATGATACGTTTATGTCCTTCTTATATCGGTACACAACAGTGGAATTTGATCTGTTAGATAATCTAGATTCTAAAGACTAGATTGTCGACATGACATCAGTGAATGCAGATGCCTGGCAGCTTGAGCATGATCTCTTCTCCATCATAGTGTTCTGCTCTCAACACCACTAGTTTGTGTACTTCTGTGTAACTTCTCAGTATCTCCGTCTCTTGGATCTTTGTGATCGGCAACTAGAAGGAGATTGAAAGAGACCGGCTAGGATTCAGTTACATCGTGATACGGATGTTTTAATGAATGGTTCAGGTTAGGATCTGGGGAAGGTAAACTGATCCTAGATCTGTGCATATGGGTATACTTTCACCCAGAACCATTAAACCAGGAGTGTAAGCTGATCCTAGACCTGTGCATATATGCAAATGTTAGGGCAGCCTTCATGACCATTGACCCCTCTCCTATCAGTCCCGATTGCTGGTACTGTACCCTGAGTCACTCCGACCTCCACATGACACACAAACCATGGCATCCACCCTCTCACCTTCTCCTTTCCATTCTCACTATCACTGCATGATGTCATGCAGCCAGCGTTGCTCATGCTCTGTGTGTGCTTGTGTGTCATTATGACATTAGTCCTCATTCCCAGTCTTCGGTGGTCCCTGTCATTTGCTGGTTGTCCTTCCAATAAATGATTGACTCATGTGAATTGGCTGATCTGCTAATTGACTAATGACCTGGACTAATTAACAGTGTTACATAACTGTAGCTATCAAATCAGCTGGTAGTTTCATGCCTACTCATTAGAACTAACAAGGACAAAATAAATACCTTGGAAGTGGTCTGGGACAAGAGTTTTCCCAGAATCCTGACCATGTGATTTGACCCAGGTAAATCTCTGGGCCCTGGTTATTGCCTATGAACTGGTAATAGCCTATGAACTGGTAATAGCCTATGAACTGGTAATAGCCTATGAACTGGTTATTGCCTATGAACTGGTTATTGCCTATGAACTGGTGATAGCCTATGAACTGGTAATAGCCTATGCCCAGGGACCCAATTCTTATTATTAATTTTTTCCTGGTCAGGTCATGTAGTCAGCTAGAAATCCTGTCCCTATGCATAATAAATCAATGAGTTGAACATGAAAGAGGAACCTGCACACACAGAGACTGTCTGAGGACTACGGCCATGTGTCTGGTGTTCTCTTCCTCTGATCTTGGTTTTGGTTTGATGGCTTTGTTTTTGTTATTTGTCATTTTCCTCTCAGAGCCTCCGGTGAATCTTTTCTTGTTGTTTTTCTTTTGTTTTTGTCATTTCTTTGTTCTGTTGTGTTGTCGGGTGGGTTTATTATTGTGTGGCTTTGTGCCGTCCGCTGGGTTTGTCCATGGCTTTGCTCCATAGATCCCCGTATCGCAGTCCTCTGTCATGGATGACATAGAGGAGTGGCTCTGTGCTGATGTGGTGAGCTTCTTTACCTTGATTTCTCTCGCTCTCTCTCTCCTCTTCTTTTCTCTCTCGTTTCTTTTTCTTTATTCACATTTCTATCCATCTCACGTAACCAGGTAGATCACATGTAGTGTTCTAAACTTTAGTTGACCATCTTCCTTCCATTCATTATCTGACTAATGGTTTTCCACCAATGATGAGAGTGATATAACTGTGAGCTATCTCTCACATGCTACCATAATGCTAATCTAGAGAATCTATTGGAGTGAAGAATAAAACCTGCCTGTCTAAAGATGACATTGGTATTGTATCATATCACACCAGTTGATGCTACAGTGGTTCTCCCTGATGAATGTGAAAGGTACTCACAGGTCCTTAAAGGGATATAGCAGAGTAAACAGGTTCTGAAAAGTTGGATGGACGAGTGGATGGGTCTATTGAAGTATGGTGGAAGCATGGGTCCGTCACAGTGGTGGAAAGTACATGTTCTTGAAGTACCTCAATGTCAGTACAAAAGCACTGCGTGAGAGTGATCTCCCTGAGTTGTGAATGGTGTCCTGTAGAGGTCAGGGAGGTAAGTAGCTTAGTCAACTTGTACGTAGGGTTGTAACATGTCCGTAACTTTCCCAAAATCCCCTGGTTTTCAAGAAATCCTTGTTGGAAGATTCCTGGAATCAAGAGGGAATAAGCAGGAAATCTGTGAATTCTACTCTGAGATTTAAGGAGAACAAGGGGATTTTGGGAAATAATTTTGCAACCCATACTTATTCAATACCGAAGGGAAGACTAATGTTTCGACTTTGACGCCTAACAATGTCCATTTACTGTAAGGCATCTTGGTGAGTCAATGGTTGTGTGCTCCTCCTGGCAGACTTGCCCACAAATGTTATGGATTCACTGATTTCCATTTCTTCTCCTCTGAATAGAAAGGCGATGGTTTAGATGGTGAGGAAGGGGTGACGAGTGAAGGTATGGATGGATTCAGGACACTAACACTTGATACTGTGCATGTCTCATGTAGAAGCTCTCATTAAATGTGGGATAGATTCAGTTTCCTAATTTGTGTCAAAATTCTCTGATCAGCTCTTTAGTACTTGATATATTAGGCTGCGTTTACACAGGCAGCCTAATTCGGATCTTTTGCCACTTAATTGGTCTTTTGACCAATCCAATCAGATCAGAATTGGCTGTCTGTTTAAACGCAGCCTTTGTGCTGTTATTCTCAATCCTGCTCCTGGAGAGCCGCAGTACTGCAGGCTTTTGTCTCAGTTTAGTACCATCACACCTGATTCAACCAATCTACTGATCTTCAACACATTGATTGGCTGAATCAGGTGTTTCACTGCTGATGTGGGGCAAAAACATGCAGTACTGTGCCTCTCCAGAAGGTGCAGCAATAAGGATCACTACCCAAAAAGTCAACAACTGACTAACCATTTGTATATGTCCTGCTGTTAACAGGGGTTTTCTCTCCTCTTCCTCTAGAGTTTGATAAGTTTCTGGAGGATCGAGCGAAGGTGGTCGATTCCTTACCATCGCTCCCTGGTGATGAGCCTGGTCCCCCTCTCAGCGCCCCCAGCGGCACCCGCAAGAAGGCTGAACGGACGGAGGATGCCCTCTTTGCCTTGTAGACTCTCCCCCAGGAAACCTCTCTCTCTGAGACATCTGCAGTACCTAGGTATCCCCTATCCGCCACTCCTGCCAAGCAGCAGTGTAGCTACTGAACTGAACACCAATCCTCCTCCTGCAGAGGACCATGCTTGCTGTCTGCTTGCTGTCTGCTTGCTGTCTGCTTGCTGTCCGCCTGCCCAGCCGCGTTGCATCATGTATTACTATTGAGGGTTTGATCCGTCTGTCAGTGTGGGATGTGTCTGTCGTCTTGTATCTCATCTGCAGCTAGCTACCCTAAGGAGGATATAACCTAACATTGTGAGGATGAGGATAAAATGACACAACCTCGTCTTTATGTTCCTCTGAAGGTGTGAAGGTTAACAGAAAAAATCCTTCTGAAAAAGCAGACCGAGGCATATAGTCTATACAAACAGAGGAGTACTGTGTTATTTTAATAAATGTAGCTTATGAATAATTTATGCATTTATTCTTTTAACAGTTTGTACTGTACTATGTACTAGCGCTGCACTCTGTAGTTGTCTCTTTTTTATTATTTACTCACGTTCCTTTTTAGGTTTCCTTAACCCTTTCATTACCCATTCTACAGTTGTGAAATGTTGGTACAGGGAAAGGCAATGCATGAGGAAAGACTACTGTTTGACAGACTCCATGCTAGTGTTACTCAATTATGGCACAATAGTTCTGCAGGGCCAAATAGCAAACATGACTTACCTGTATCTGTCTGTCTCCACATTTCAAAAGGGAGAAGGACAAAATATATACAGCTGCAAGCAGCCATGTCAAGGTTCAAGCCCTATGGCACCACAGCAAATATCTGGCACACAGCTTTTATATTTGCTTTCCTCTTTGAAAAGCTGTTGTCAACTTCCCTCCATGTTATCTGTGTGGTGTGTACATACTGTAGGGAAGGAAAGGGTCCAAAATAGTATTTTCAATCAGAACCTAAGTAACACCCACCAAATATTTCTGATGGATATTATACAGGGGGTACCGGTACCATACATTGACCCGTTACCCCCTGTATATAGCCCCGTTATTGTTACTCTTTTATTTTTTACTTTAGTTCATTTAGTAAATATTTTTCTTAACTCTTATTCTTCATAAAACTGCATGGTTGGTTAAGGGCTTGTAAATAAGCGTTTCACAGTGAGGTCTACACCTGTTGTATTCGGGGCATGTGACAAATGGAATGTGATTAATACTACCACGACAACAACCGTATGAGTTGCAGCAGTGACTTTCCGCTCTGGTACTATCTGTACACTATGTAAGTGTAGCGATTTTGAGTTCTTCCAAAGACTTTTTAATGACAAACTAATTTAGTAATTGTTTATCAGAGGAGGTTGGTGGCACCTTAATTGGGAAGGGCGGGAACGTGGTAATGGCTGGAGCGGAATAAGTGGAAAGGTATCAACAACATCAAACACATGGTTTCCATGTGTTTAATGCCATTCCGTTCGCTTCTTTCCAGCCCCTTTCCAGCCCCTCAGCAGCCTCCACTGGTGTCTTCTGATATTGGGCTATTCTTCAATGTTTTCCCTCCCCTTCTACCATGAGACCAATTTCATGAACTTTATGCACTTTTGGATCCTTGAACGTTTCGGTATATTTATCCTTGTGTTAATAAGATGGGAACTGTTTTTATAGGACACAAGACATTTTCTTAGACTAATTGCATATGATTTTAAATCTTTATGAAATTTCAGCCCTTTTCTGCTCTACAAAGCACACTTTACAGACAGCCGTAAATAGAAAACCGGACACTTTTTCCTGATATGGAAATTAAAGGAATAGCGCAGGTGAAATATGGCACTGAAAATCGAATCAAATTGTAAATTTATGATGGCGTATTGGTAGCATACTTCACAGAAAAGTTATTGCAAACGCTTATACATGTAGTTATTGTAATCATTTTTTTTACGTATGTTTACATAAATATGTATATACATCAGAAATATGTGAGTCTTACCTGCAGTACATGTTTAAAAGTCCAACTGAATTATTAGCTTTTGTGTAGGTCGCCTAGTCGAAAGGCTAACTCATTAATGTATTGTTTGGTCTCCTGGTTGTATATGTACAGTAATGTCATGCAGGAAAATGAATTCCTCCCAGATCCTTTCTACTTTGGGGAAGCTCCCCTGCTCTCCTCTCTTTACACATACATGTGTGGAACAGAAATAGGTTCGGATGTGCTTCGGAAGGATGACCAAAAACGTTATTTTTACCGTGTTTTATGTGTTTTTACTGTGGTCTAAATTGTCTGGTAAAGCTTCCTGTCTTTTATTTTTGAGGATTACAGTGGGCGGTAGCTGTGGGCTGTGACTCTGCTAGTGGGACGGCCCATTTTAACCTGTTAACATTCTATTTTACTTTGCTTACCTACAGTAGGTAATGGAGTTAGATGCGGGCATAACATTCTCTTCCTGTTGTCAGGAAAACATGGGCTACAGACCTTTGAGGCAAAAGAGGTTCGTTCTTCATTTCAACTCTTTTGCCAGTACTTTTCAAAGTTAATGCTTATAAAGCTTCTACAATTAACACCAAATGAATAACTACAAAACGCCATGACGTTTCACTTCAATAGGAACTATGTGTTTACTTGCAAGTATCCTTATATACTTATCAAAGTAATGTGTATTATACTGTAAATGAGATACTCAAATAAGTAAAAAAGACCTTACTGTATTTTATTTAAAAACATCTGCTTCCAGATCAAACATTATTTTTAACAATCATTTATAAATGTTAGAGGGTGATATTACAAACAAGTACATTATTTGTATGATTTGTCTTGGGCATTAATGTTTGAATGTGTTTTAGAATACTGTAACAGAATAAACTGTTATTAATGCGCTTTAACTCTGTTTCATTCTTGTCCTAGTTGGTCTTCTGTTGCTTTAATTCCACCTCTTATGAAATAGTAGCATACATTTTACAATCAACAGTTGCTGTTCCTCTTATGTCTTAAGGCTGGACAAAGCATAGAGATGTTTGAACTAAGATTCTTTGTTACTGAACAAATATAACATGTCACTTTAAACAGTTGATTTCTATGTGTGTCACTTTTAATTTTTTATAACCAGAAAACGTTATGTATATGCTTAATCGTTTACGCTGTCCTCCGATCAGATGGTTGTGTGAACCTGTTGGTTTGCTATGGATCATGTGAACCTGTTGGTTTGCTATGGATCATGTGAACCTGTTGGTTTGCTATGGATCATGTGAACCTGTTGGTTTGCTATGGATCATGTGAACCTGTTGGTTTGCTATGGATCATGTGAACCTGTTGGTTTGCTATGGAACATGTCGACCTGTTGGGTTGCTATGGAACATGTCGACCTGTTGGGTTGCTATGGATCATGTGAACCTGTTGGGTTGCTATGGATCATGTGAACCTGTTGGGTTGCTATGGATCATGTGAACCTGTTGGGTTGCTATGGATCATGTGAATCTGTTGGTTTGCTATGGATCATGTGAACCTGTTGGGTTGCTATGGAACATGTGGATCTGTTGGGTTGCTATGGAACATGTGGATCTGTTGGGTTGCTATGGAACATGTGGACCTGTTGGATTGCTATGGAACATGTGGACCTGTTGGGTTGCAACAGGAATGAGCTATTGGACATTGTAACCCAATGTATCTCTTCACTACCCGCAAAACTGGTTGAAATATGTAATTTCAACAGCAAAACTAGTTAAATGTTTTTTCAACCAGTTTTGCTCACTGAGTATGGACATGGGGGAGCTGGAAATTGTGTCCTCCGCTGTTCTGTTGAGGAACAGCTGTTTTTCCTGACTAGGAAATGTTCCGGTCTAGACTAAATGGTCAGGAGAACTCTTGTCCCTCCTGTATGATGATGTGGGTGTTCTATGGCTGTGCTGTTCTGCAATTCATTACTTTGGTTTCAGCTTTCTATTGTGTGACCTGATTATGCACGTATTAACCAATAAAACACTAGCAACGTGTGACCTCTACCAACACTTTGTTTATGGTTATTTTCTTGTGTGTATTACATTTGTCCTTGCGATGGTGTTAGTATATGAAATATGATAGTGAACACACATGGTAAATTCAGGCAGAGACAAGCTCATAGTTCAACCTGGCGTAGTGGCCCACTGAGTGATGCAACAGACTCACTTCTTGCACCATGTTATTCATAGCACTGCATGTTTCCCCTACCCTGAACCTTTCCCCTTATACTGTAGGTAGTTATACCTCCCCTCCCATGCCAAGGTAATAGTTTCCTGTTGATGTCCATGCAGACACTCCAGATGTATTCATGCAACAATTTCAATGATTTTACTGAGTTACAGTTCACAAAAGAAATTCAGTCAATTTTTAAATAAATAAATTGGGCCTAATCGATGGATTTCACATGACTGGGAATAGAGATACCTTAAAGTAGGGGCGTGGATCAGAAAACCAGTCAGTATCTGGTGTTACCATCATTTGCCTCATGCACCACGACATCTCCTTCGCATAGAGTTGATCAGGCTGCTGATTTTGGCCTGTGGAATGTTGTCCCACTCTTTAATGGCTGTGCGAAGTTGCTGTATATTGGTGGGAACTGGAGCATGCTGTTGTACACGTCTATCCAGAGCATCCCAAACGTGCTCAATGGGTGACATGTCTGGTGAGTATGCAGGCCATGAAAGAACTGGGACATGTTCAGCTTCCAGGAACTGTGTACAGAACCTTGCAACATGGGGCTGTGCATTATCATGCTGAAACATGACGTGATGGCTGCGGATGAATGGCCTCAGGATCTCATCACGGTATCTCTGTGCATTCAAATTGTCATTGATTAAAATGCAATTGTGTTTGTTGTCTACCTTATGCCTGCCCATACCATAACCCCACTGCCACCATGGGGCACTGTTCACAACGTTGACATCAGCAAACCCCTCGCCCACATGACGCCATACTCTCTGTCTGCCATCTGCCCGGTAAAGTTGCAACCCGGGATTCATCTGTGAAGAGTGCACTTCTCCAGCGCGCCGGGGTCCATCGGGGGTGAGCGTTTGCCCACTGAAGTCAGTTACGATGCAGAGCTACAGTCAGGTCAAGGCCCTGGTGAGAATGACGAGCACACAGATGATCTTCCCTGAGATGATTTCTGACAGTTTGCAGAACTTCTTCAGCTGTGCAAACCCAGTTCCAGCAGCTGTCCGGGTGGTTAGTCTCAGACCATCCCGCAGGAGAAGAAGCCGGATGTGGAGGTCCTGGGCTGGCGTGGTTACATGTGGTCTGTGGTTGTGAGGCCGGTTGGACATATTGCCAAATTCTCTAAAATGACATTAAGGTGGTTTATGGTAGAGAAATTAACATTAAATTCTCTGGCAACAGTTCTGGTGGACATTCCTGCAGTCAGCATGCCAATTGCACGCTCCCTCAAAACTTGAGATATCTGTGGCATTGTGTTGTGTGATAAAACTGCACATTTTAGACTGGCCAT
The DNA here is from genome assembly GCF_057628025.1 of Oncorhynchus mykiss. Taxonomy (NCBI): domain Eukaryota; kingdom Metazoa; phylum Chordata; class Actinopteri; order Salmoniformes; family Salmonidae; genus Oncorhynchus; species Oncorhynchus mykiss. The sequence continues at coordinate 92,365,482 of NC_143033.1, read as the reverse complement.
TTATTGTCCCCAGCATAAATTGCACATGTGTAATGATCATGCTGTTTAATCTTGATATGCCACACCTGTCAGGTAGATGGATTATCTTGGCAAATGAGAAATGCTCACTAACAGGGACGTAAACAAATGTGTGCACAATTTGAGAGACATAAGCTTTTTATGTACATTTTCTGGGATTTTATTTTTTCAGCTCATGAAACATGGGACCAACATTTTACATTTAGATTTTTGTTCAGTTTAGATCTGCCTGGATCTCCCTGACTGAATACAGTGCACACCCATAGACCTCTCAATTGGATCTATGCTGATAACTGACTGCTCCTTTGGCTGCCTGTTGAGCATCACACTGATCTCCTGGTGTGTTACCAGATTCAAAAGAGCATCATGTCAGTCAGGACAACAATCGCCCCAGGCAACAAAGGCAGTCCTGCTGAAAGCAGGCCGGGCCCCTATATACTATATCTCTCCTGCTCCACTGCTTGCTATTCAACAACTAGTTTGCAGCTGTGCTACTGTCGGTCGTTGACCCATTTCTTTCCAGTACCACACCTTTGTTGTGCCCCCTTTGTGTGTGCTTGTGTTTTGGTGAGCTCACACACGGCTCACATGTCCTACTACAATCCACATATCGGATAATTTGATCAAGGTTATTATTGTTGATTATTGAATGGTCTTTTTAGAGAGCCATTACTTTGTGTTAATTGCTTAATTACCATGGTTTGAATAATATGTGTTTTTGTTATTTATTCTTTGAGGAAAATGTTTGCTTTGACTTTATGCTACATGTCATTGTCCAACCAAAGGGGACTTCCATGAGCTTTGTTAAATCAACCCTGTTAATCTCGTCTTGCCCTAAAAGTTTTGAAGCCGCACTGTACTATGTATGTCCCTCCATATATTTAGCCTGCTCCCCCTTCCCCTCCACTACTCCAGGAGAAATACATGATGTAACCACGGGAGCCAAAGTCGTGATGTCAGATCACCCCACTCGGTTTCCGAGTTCCCCATTGGTCGAATTCTCTGGTTCTACAGACAGTCATCACTACGGGCCACACAAGCTTGAACAGTAGTTAGCCCACCCCTGCTTGGCGTTGATTGGCTGTTAAGGACAAGCCCATAATAAACACCCATGCTGTTGTTTTCCAGAGGACAATACCGTTTTCTCGATTATAAAACGTCATTAATGCATTATATAAGTACAGACCACGAAACAAAACAAATATTAAAAACATGACATGATATTTCCACGTTCAATTTATGTATTTGGCACTTGAAGAAGCTTATTGACTTTGGATATGTATTTCCCCACAGTGTTCATCCAACAATATATTCGTTTTCAAGGAACACTGCTTTTTATTCTTTGCAATAGCCATGCACAAATGTAAATACCATGGACACTGTATTTCGTCCTGGAGTTGCCAGTCAAAGAAAGGTATGAGACCATGAAGGGGGAGTCAGCATTCGCAAGTGGTCGGGGGTTGGCTAGAACAAGTGTCACTCATTAAGCGCTCTGTAACTAGCTGGCTAAACATGTGGATGGATCCTCAATGAGCACTGTTTAGCGTGAGAAGTGTGCCTCTTGGGCATCAATATGAAGACAGAAGAAGGCACTATTTGACAGATCAATAACAGAGTTTATCTCACTGGAATTATTGCAAATGTAGCTAGATACGATTTCCACTTAAATCGATGTTTGTGTAAGTTTTTAGCCACAGTGATTTAGCTAACCATAACGAGACAGCAAAAATGAACTTGTCTTTTGACGATCAGTCACTGGATAATCTGGATCCAACCATATCCCTAAATGACCCCAGCGATATTGACACGGCTCTGCTCAATGACATTGATGGTAAGAACGTTAAGCTTACTAGTAAGCTAGCTAGCAAAACGGACAACTTGAACTTGGTAACGCGTTAGCTAGTTGGCTATTGTTGTTGCGAATGTTAGCTAGCCAAACAAGTGACAACAATAGCAGCAACACATACATGAAACAGCTTGTACACATAGCGTTACTGAGTGAGGTATCATTAACTACGTATAGGCACCCAGTGAGTAATTTAGAATGATGTACAGCTTAGTTAGCTGTCATGTTAGCAAGTTAGCTAACTTACATTAGTTATGACCGTAAATCAAATTAACGAGTTATATTTTACTCAAACAGTTACGTTATGTGGTAGTAGGAGAAGGCTTCCTTCTCTCAGGGTCGAGGCTAGTTAACCTTATGGAACTAGCTAGCTACTGTCTGAGTTCGGTGCTTGTTTTTCTGTTGTTGCTGCTCTCGTTTTTGCGTTTTGGTTCTGATCTAACTCTAGACACATTTATATCTGCTATTTTGCATGTTATTGATAAGTTAAAACAATGTACATACTACACGAGCTGATAGTTCACTGCTAGCTTGTGTGTGATGAACGGAACAGACGCTAGTTAATGTGCCCCGCCCCCTCCAACTTGTCCTACTGACATCACGACGAGGTTAATGTCGAGCGTTCCCTGTCGGGTTCATTTCAAGAGGCGTGAAATAAGTCTATAACATGAATCATGATCTGATGGTTGCTTTTTTCCCACCCATATATAATTCCTATTTATGTATGAATTAATCATATGTTGCAGTCTTATTAATAAAATGTTAATCGTTTATATTTAAATTAGTATAGTTATATCGAACCTAGTTACGTCAATGCATAAGTGCATTCAATTAAATGGTGGCTATTCGATTCGTTGGTGATATTAACTAATGTTATTTGTCAGTATAATCAATGGTTGGTTGTTTGCCAACAACTGCTCTGCTGCAGCATCTCACCCTTCATTGATTCCACTCACTACCCTAAAAATTGACCGAGAGTAACCCAGCACTAAATTGTCCCATAGTAACCCCTTCTCATTGAAACCACAAGTGCTTCCTCTCTTTCTATCTTGGGGGCTGGTCTGCATTGCAAGTGTCTGAGGCACTTTCTGATTGGTCGGCAGCGATCACCTCATACAAAACATTGGTTTACAAATCCAGGCTAGTCAGACTGGTGTGCAGAGAGACAGAGAGCAAAGGCAGAAGCATGAAGTGTGTTCCGTTATTACTGAACCTAGTCCTTATAACATATGACTATTAGCTTGATGATTTGGTCTAAGATGAAACAAAATGGTATTTCTCCTTGCCAGGGAACAGCCTCCTCACTGTGCTGCCTGAAACTCATTCGGGATAGCCTAACCTACAGCCTATTTCTGTTGGAAATCCAGAAGAATAAGCTATCCTGTACTAACGAAGGTTTCTCATAGACAATAATTGTGAGCATCTCTAGCTGATGAAACAAGTATGCTATACAGTGTATTACCCTAAAACAAGGCCTGTTGTATTATTAGAGAATAAAGTTTTCAGTTTGAGTAATTAACTTGCTACTATTACTCAGTTCCATGTTCTAATGTAAAGTGCTACCATGCCATGTTTACATGGAGGGTGCAGCATAGCATAGTAAACATCACCCTTTTCATCAACACTCAATTCTTCTTGTGTCTCCATCCTCACCTACTCAGGGTTGTTGTCCTTTTGACAGACCGTGTGCATCATAATGCTGTGAATAGTAGTGAAGTAGCTGCAGGTCTGGGATGGTGTGACTGTGATCATAGTGTCTATTGTGTTGCCTGTCTCGCTGTGGCCCTTTTGGAGCCCATTAGAGTGGCATAGAGCCAGTCTCCTCTGCTGCAGTGGCCCCATAATAACTGCATTACTGACCAGGACTGAACTGAGCTGGCCCCATTTACTGTCCTGCTCTACTTCTCAGATCAGGGCCCATATCCACAAAGTATCTGAGTATGAGTGCTGTTCTAGGATCAGATCTTTTGTGTTCATGATAATCTGATTCATTATGATCAAAACTGATCTTAGATCAGCACCTACTCTGGGACACTTTGAGCCCAGTTCTTGGTTTTTCTAGTGGAGTTAGGGCAGAGATTAAGTGACACATTACCATGTGGTGTGGCGAGAGAGATGGGAGAAATGCTCTGTCAGTCAGTCACCCAGTGGTTCAAGTCTTAATTTAAGCCTTTAGTTGACAATCATGAAACGCTCCGATTGGGTTACAGGGTTTTATCTCTGCTCCATTCAGAGGCCCAGAAACGTGGTTTGGTCATTGGGAGGCACGCTGATGCACCCATCCCGTTAGCGAGATTATTTACGTCAACATCAGCTGGATTGCAAGCGCGCCAAATTCAAATTAAATTACTAATTTAATGTAAGAACATCTCTCTCAGTAGACAAAATATTACAAACAGCTAGCAGCCAAGTAGATTGGTCATGAAAGTCAGAAAAGCAATAAATTAAATTGCTTAACTTTGATCTTCGGATGTTTGCACTCACAAGACTCGCAGTTACACAATAAATGTTCCTTTTGTTTCATAAAGATTATTTTTATATCCAAAATACCTCCATTTGTTTGGCGCGTTATGTTCAGAAATCCACAGGCGTGAGCGGTCACGACATCGCAGACGAAAATTCCAAATAGTATCCGTAATGTCCACAGAAACACGTCAAACGTTTTTTCATAATCAATCCTCAGGTTGTTTTTTCAATATATAATCGATAATATATCAACCGGTACTTTAGCTTCGTCAATAGGAGAGAGAGACACAAAGACTGCTCCAAACTTTTGCGCAAGCAAAATTCTGGGGACACCCAGCTATACACTGACACGATGTGATCTTTCTCGCTCATTTTTCAAAATAAAAGCCTGAAACTATGTCTAAAGACTTTTCACACCATGGGGAAGCCGTAGGAAAAGGAATCTGGTTGATATCCCTTTAAATGGAGCGAAGGCAGGCTATGGAACATGGAGCTTTCAAAATAGAAGCCACTTCCTGGTTTGATTTTCCTCAGGTTTTCGCCTGTAATATCAGTTCTGTTATTCTCACAGACAATATTTTGACAGTTTTGGAAACTTTAGAGTGTTTTCTATCCTAATCTTACAATTATATGCATATTCTAGAATCTGGGCCTGAGAAATAGGAAGTTAAATTTGGGTATGTTTTTCATCCAAAAATCAAAATACTGCCCCCTACACTCAAGAGGTTTTTAAGATGTTCAAAATGACTGCAGTATGGAGTGAACAAAAGGCTCTGCTGTGTGTGTGTGTGTGTGTGTGTGTACAGCTGTTTGTTCCAGTCTAGCTTTAACACATGATTCAACTAATCACAGTCTTCAACTTAGATTACTTTGTTTTAGTTTTGTCTTATTTGACCCTCTTTTCCTGATTTCTGTGGTAATGTCATGGTTAACAAGGCATCCCCTGTCTCTCTCTGTCTCTGCTTCTCTCAATCTATGGAGTACTCTGACTATATCCCCATCTCTCCTCAGACATGCTGCAGCTCATCAACAACCAGGACATGGTGGAGTTCAACCAGGACATGGCGGGTCTCTTTGACCCCCCTCAGTTCACAGGGGTCACCCCTACCCAGGACCTCCCTGCCCTCAGCCTGCCCCACTCCACCACCTCCCCTCCATCCACCACCTCCTCAATCCTGAGCAGCAGCCCCCACCTTGATGCTCTCCTGGGGCCCCCCATCATCTGCAGTTCCTCCCCCCCAGACAAGGCCTTCCACCCCCCCACCTTCCAGCAGTCACCCCTGGCCCAAGTCACCACCTCCACCCCTGTACCACTACCTAGGCCGCAGCCAGCTCCCCAGCAGGGCTCTCCATCAGCCCAGGCTGCTCAGGGTCTCAGGGAGTCCAAGGTGGACCTGCCCCTGCCGGTCCTCTCCCCCCCAGCCCCTGTTCCAGTCCAGCTTCCTCCCCCAGCCTCCTCCCCCCATACTGTACCCGGCCAGAGCCCCGTGTTCAGCCCCGCCCCCCAAGCCCTGTTCACCTCTCCTGCCCCCCAGCAGTCCCAGGCCCACACCCAGCAGATACGGATTAACTACAGCACCCACAATGGCTACAAAGGTGAGGAACAGATTGTCTCCATTCCTCTGTATTAATAGTTGAAATGCTGGTAGTAGATGGATGAGAGTCAGAAAATAAGGCCAAGGGAGCAAACGAATGCAAGGAAATGTAAAACTGAGTCACTCCCCCTAATCCTAACCCCTTCCACGTGGAGATGAAACATAGCTATTTTAATGGTTGTAGGGGTTTCCCCATGGCCCTCCCTGCTCAGCCCCGTCCTGCCAGGTAATGGGAGGGAAGGAGGGACCCCACCATGTGTTGCTAGTAGTAGAGCCACATGGTCGTTAAGACGTCTTATTTATGATGCAGAGCAGGGCCATGCTGTTGTGTCTGGATGAGAGCAGAGCATGACTGGAGGAACAGTTTACACATGCTCACACTCCTACTGTCTCACCCACTCTCACACACACTCTCTCTCTGTCTCTCTCTCTCAAGGCGAAAGGTAGGGACTGACAATGGAAACTGGTATACAAAGCACAAACACTCACTCCCTGAAGAAAGCCTACTTGGTGTTATGTTATGAGGAGATAGAGTTGTGTTCTATGGTGCAGTAACAGTAGTAGTTCAGCATGTTTCCAAAGGAGAGTCAGTGGGTTACTCAACAACCTCCGCTGACTGTCAGTCAAAATCCCAATCTAATACCCGTTGGTCAAAGTGAAGGACCGTCCCTGAGGCTGAGAGAGGGTTTTTTGTCTACGCTCTCTATGAGCCATATTCAGATATACACACCTTGCCCGTGTCGCATACCTGTGCAACACTGTCCCTTTAACAATGTCTCGCTACACTCGCATTAACATCTGCTAACCATGTGTATGTGACAAATAAAATTAGATTTGAAACTACAGTAAGATATCTGCCCCATGCAGCCATGCCCCAGCATTACAAACCTACTGACTCTGTGTAGACCAATGTCTTTACAGCCACCTGTACTGTTATGTTACACACTGCCTGCTACAGTCATCATATCATATGTTTTCTAGAGGTCAAAGGTCATTCCTACAATGATAATCCATACTGTTATCGGTCAGTGACTCAAGTGTCTTTATAGCTACCAAACGTACTGTAGTGTACACTCCCCGCTTCAGCCAGTATCCCATAATGATATCACTCACCAGGGGGAAAGGTCATACACTACTAAGCCACGCAAAAAATGTATGTGAACTTTGGCCTTGCCAAAGACTTATGGTGACGCCAGTTTATATGGTGTTTTAGTTTTACAGCTGGTTTTACAGCTTGAATTATTTCAAACACAATTGAGTCCATACTAGCATGACGTTTTGAACCCAGAAACAAATATTTAAGTACTCCCTCCTTGTTTCAGGCAGTTTTCTTCCGTTTGGTGCCTAATGAACATGACCCTGATTATTTTTCTAGCTGTCAATCATCAAGGAGGCCCCGCCCAGCCCATGGTCAGCCTGTCGTCGTCCCCTTCCGGTGTTCAGCCAATGACCATCCAGGCTCTGACCACTACGGCCCCCCTCCTGACCACCTCAGCAAGCCCCCCAGCTCAGACCATCGCATCACATCACATTCAACAAGTTAGTTTGTTCACCTGGAGTGAGTGTGTGTGTGTTATGTTTGATGAGACTCATTAACCCTAAGAATATCAACACACCAGAAAAAAATGATTTGTTCTTTGCATTCAAACCTATTATTGTCCTAGTATTTGTTTCATTTCTAATTCATTTCAATGGAACAGAACTGCTCCCTCAGGCTTATAGTCTAACCCTCCATCTCTCTCTTTCTCTCTCTCTCCCTCGCTCTCTCTCTCTCTCCCTCGCTCTCTCTCTCTCTCCCTCGCTCTCTCTCTCTCTCCCTCGCTCTCTCTCTCTCTCCCTCGCTCTCTCTCTCTCTCCCTCGCTCTCTCTCTCTCTCCCTCGCTCGCTCTCTCTCTCTCTCTCCCTCGCTCTCTCTCTCCCTCTCCCTCGCTCTCTCTCTCTCCCACTCGCTCCTCCTCCTCTTAGGTATTGCTCCAGCCCCAGTTTATCAAGGCTGAGTCTCTGCTGCTTACCACCCTGAACCGTGACCCCTGTATGGTCACTACTGTGGCCTCTCCATGCATCACCTCCCTGGCCACCACCACATCCCAGAGCACCCACTCACTGCAGGTAGGAACCACAGCCCAGAGCACCCACTCACTGCAGGTAGGAACCACAGCCCAGAGCACCCACTCACTGCAGGTAGGAACCACATCCTAGAGCACCCACTCACTGCAGGTAGGAACCACATCCTAGAGCACCCACTCACTGCAGGTAGGAACCACATCCTAGAGCACCCACTCACTGCAGGTAGGAACCACATCCTAGAGCACCCACTCACTGCAGGTAGGAACCATATCCCAGAGCACCCACTCACTGCAGGTAGGAACCACATCCTAGAGCACCCACTCACTGCAGGTAGGAACCACATCCCAGAGCACCCACTCACTGCAGGTAGGAACCACATCCCAGAGCACCCACTCACTGCAGGTAGGAACCACATCCCAGAGCACCCACTCACTGCAGGTAGGAACCATCACCACAGCCCAGAGCACCCACTCACTGCAGGTAGGAACCACATCCTAGAGCACCCACTCACTGCAGGTAGGAACCACAGCCCAGAGCACCCACTCACTGCAGGTAGGAACCACAGCCCAGAGCACCCACTCACTGCAGGTAGGAACCACATCCTAGCGCACCCACTCACTGCAGGTAGGAACCACAGCCCAGACCACCCACTCACTCCAGTTAGGAACCACCACCACAGCCCACCCACTCACTCCAGTTAGGAACCACAGCCCAGACCACCCACTCACTCCAGTTAGGAACCACCACCACAGCCCACCCACTCACTCCAGTTAGGAACCACCACCACAGCCCAGACCACCCACTCACTGCAGGTAGGAACCACCACCACAGCCCAGACCACCTACTCACTGCAGGTAGGAACCACCACCACAGCCCAGACCACCCACTCACTCCAGGTAGGAACCACCACCACAGCCCAGACCACCCACTCACTGCAGGTAGGAACCACCACCACAGCCCAGACCACCCACTCACTCCAGTTAGGAACCACCACCACAGCCCAGACCACCCACTCACTGCATGTAGGAACCACCACCACAGCCCAGACCACCCACTCACTCCAGGTAGGAACCACCACCACAGCCCAGACCACCCACTCACTCCAGTTAGGAACCACCACCACAGCCCAGACCACCCACTCACTCCAGGTAGGAACCACCACCACAGCCCAGACCACCCACTCACTGCAGGTAGGAACCACCACCACAGCCCAGACCACCCACTCACTCCAGGTAGGAACCACCACCACAGCCCAGACCACCCACTCACTCCAGGTAGGAACGAGATGGTAGGAATAGTAATGTCATAAAGTAGTAACAGCATTTAGAAATGGTCATTTTCCCGAAGAAAAATAGTCTAAAAGTATTTTTATGGTAGTGGAAGAATAGAAAGTATTGTGGTGTATAGGACATTGTGTCAAACATACTGCCTGTCTGAGGGGGAAACAAACTCAATATACTTGATGATGACTAAAACTGAATGGAAACTGTGTATAAATGGTCTTGGACCTACATTCATACAGTTTCCTCTGTCCAGCTCACTAATGCAAAATTCCAAAAAACGATGGATAGAGAACAATTTCTTACACATTTTGACGGCAATGGTATCTAACACATTTTTCATTGCGGCCCTCTGGACGTCGTTGAAGCCCGAATGAGTTTGACACCCCTGATCTAGATGCTACTTTAGTGATTGTCTTCTTAGAAACAATGTCTCTCCTCCCTCTTTCTTTCTTTCTCCCTCCCTCTCTTTCTCTCCCTCCTCTTTCTTTCTCCCTCTTTCTTTCTCCATCACTCTCTTTCTCTCCCTCCTCTTTCTTTCTCCCTCTTTCTTTCTCAATCCCTCTCTTTCTTTCCCTCCTCTTTCTTTCTCCATCCCTCCCTCCCTCTTTCTCTCCCTCCTCTTTCTTTCTCCATCCCTCCCTTTCTCTCCCTCCTTTCTTTCTCCCTCCCTCTCTTTCTCTCCCTCCTCTTTCTCTCCTCCCTCTTTCTTTCTCCATCCCTCCCTCCCTCTCTCTCTCCTCCCTCTTTCTTTCTCCCTCCCTCTCTTTCTTTCTCCCTCCTCTTTCTTTCTCCATCCCTCTCTTTCTCTTATCCCTCTTTCTTTCTCCATCCCTCCCTTCCTCTCTTTCTCTCCTCCCTCTTTCTTTCTCCATCCCTCACTCCCTCTCTTTCTCTCCTCCCTCTTTATTTCTCCATCCCTCCCTCCCTCTCTCTCTCCTCCCTCTTTCTTTCTCCCTCCCTCTCTTTCTCTCCCTCCTCTTTCTTTCTCCATCCCTCTCTTTCTCTCCTCCCTCTTTCTTTCTTTCTCCATCCCTCCCTCCCTCTCTTTCTCTCCCTCTTTCTTTCTCCATCCCTCCCTCCCTCTCTCTCTCCTCCCTCTTTCTTTCTCCCTCCCTCTCTTTCTCTCCTCCCTCTTTCTTCTTCCATACCTCCCTCCCTCCCTCTATCTCTCTACCCCTCTAGGCTCTGATGAGTGGTGGCACCTTCCTGACCACAGTGCCAGTGATGATGGACTCTGACAAGCTGCCCATCAACCGTATCACAATCAGCAGTAAACCTATGGGCCTGCCCCCCAAGGGCGAGAAGCGCACCGCCCACAACGCCATCGAGAAGCGCTACCGCTCATCCATCAACGACAAGATCCTTGAGCTTAAAGACCTGGTGGCCGGGACTGAGGCCAAGGTATTAATATTGGAAATATATACATATATTAAAAATATATATACATATTTGCTAAATATTATTTGCAACATACATTTTAAGCAGGAGATTCCCATTGAGATACAGTAGAGCTTTCAAGAACTGAATCATCTGACAGAGAAAAGTAACTGGCTGTGTCCAAATACCCATACTAGCGTACTACATTCTGCATACTCATTTAGGCTGATCTAGTTTAAGTCACTCGTCTTTTCCGACTCGAGTGTTTGACAACAGCTGATAAATAGATAAATTGACACGCTGTACCAAAACGAACGAATAGCAGGAATCAACGCAATCTCATATTAGATGACTCATTTGGAGTACTATTACATAAAAAAAAAAAAATACTATACATTATATATTTTTTTGCGTGCTGTTTAGTACGCTAGTATGGGTATTGGGACACGGCCACTGTTTTGTTTGTGGATTCCAATGTCAAGACGTTAATGCTGTGTTCGTATTATATTGAAGAAAAGCTCATTGGTTGCATTCAAATGCATACTGTTTATCAGAGGCTCTTAAAATCTTGCATTAAATTTGTATTCACCTTTTTCATCTGCTAAGCAGCTCAACAAGTTGTTGTATTTACCCTTTTCATCTGCTAAGCAGCTCAACAAGTTGTTGTATTTACCTTTTTCTTCTGCTAAGCAGCTCAACAAGTTGTTGTATTTACCCTTTTCATCTGCTAAGCAGCTCAACAAGTTGTTGTATTTACCCTTTTCATCTGCTAAGCAGCTCAACAAGTTGTTGTATTTACCTTTTTCTTCTGCTAAGCAGCTCAACAAGTTGTTGTATTTACCCTTTTCATCTGCTAAGCAGCTCAACAAGTTGTTGTATTTACCCTTTTCATCTGCTAAGCAGCTCAACAAGTTGTTGTATTTATCTTTTTAATCTGCTAAGCAGCTCAACAAGTTGTTGTATTTACCCTTTTCATCTGCTAAGCAGCTCAACAAGTTGTTGTATTTATCTTTTTCATCTGCTAAGCAGCTCAACAAGTTGTTGTATTTACCCTTTTCATCTGCTAAGCAGCTCAACAAGTTGTTGTATTTACCCTTTTCATCTGCTAAGCAGCTCAACAAGTTGTTGTATTTACCCTTTTCATCTGCTAAGCAGCTCAACAAGTTGTTGTATTTATCTTTTTCATCTGCTAAGCAGCTCAACAAGTTGTTGTATTTATCTTTTTAATCTGCTAAGCAGCTCAACAAGTTGTTGTATTTACCCTTTTCATCTGCTAAGCAGCTCAACAAGTTGTTGTATTTACCCTTTTCATCTGCTAAGCAGCTCAACAAGTTGTTGTATTTACCCTTTTCATCTGCTAAGCAGCTCAACAAGTTGTTGTATTTACCCTTTTCATCTGCTAAGCAGCTCAACAAGTTGTTGTATTTACCCTTTTCATCTGCTAAGCAGCTCAACAAGTTGTTGTATTTACCCTTTTCATCTGCTAAGCATCTCAACAAGTTGTTGTATTTACCCTTTTCATCTGCTAAGCAGCTCAACAAGTTGTTGTATTTACCTTTTTCATCTGCTAAGCAGCTCAACAAGTCAGCAATTCTGAAGAAGGCAATAGACTACATCCGCTACCTGCAGCAGTCCAACCAGAAACTGAAAAAAGAGAACATGGCCCTGAAGATGTCTGCCCAGAAGAACAGTGAGTGGTTCTTCTCCTCCCTGCCCTGGCTCTTCTTCTCCTTCTATGCCTGCCCTTTCCTCTCTTCCATCCTCCCTTTATCATGATCCTATTGTTATTCTTTATGAAGAAGAAGGATTCTTCATGGCTAAAGCTTTTAATTGCTTAAAGAAGTGCTTTGTGAAATGCAGTCAATTTCTGATAGCAAGTGCTTGTTGTGCTCAGATCAAGAGCTGGGCCCGTATATCAGTAAACTGATTCTAGATCAGCACTCTGAGACACTTTATAGATATAGTTGTCATAACAGTGTGATGAGGTTGGCCTGAACTATTGTGAGGTTCATCCTTTCTTTCTCTACCTCCCTCCTCTCCTTTCTCCTCCTCTCTCCTCCTTCCTCTCTCTCCCTCCTCTCCAGAGTCTCTGAAGGACCTGGTTGCCATGGAGGTGGATGGCCCACAGACGGACGTAAAGAGCGAGCTACCCACCCCGCCGCCATCCGACGTGGGCTCTCCCACCTCCTACTCCCACTGTGGCAGCGACTCAGAACCCGACAGCCCCATGGGGGAGGACAGCAAGGTGGGTTTCACAACCTGAGACGTGAAACCTCACTGAAAAGCATTGAGTGGAGCCAGTCAGGAGACTGGATGTTACCCGTAACTAGGGTTGAATATTCAGAGGTGGAAACTTTCCGTGGGAGTTAACAGGAATATACGGGAATTAATATTAATACCATTTAAATATAGATGTTTTTTGCATTGGATATATTTACCATATCATATGGAGACATAAACATAAACCTTTTACCTTATCATAAGTAGACACAATTGCAAATGATTAAATCCTTCCAATAGAAAAAAAAAAACGATTTAGTTACGAATTTAACTTTAATTAAATGAGTTGACTCTTCACATGGGATGATTTCACTGAACAACAAAGGGGAATATTGAATGATCCCCAATGATCCATGGCATCTCCCAAAAATGTTTTCAACATACATCTGTAAAATGATAGTCTAGAAACTAAAGCTTTTTTTGTCTTCCTCTCAAGCTTCCATGTCTTCTCCCTGGACCTCCTCAATGTCCACCTCTTGAACATCAGACTCTGAGGCCTCATCTTCACTATCACTTTCTAACCTTGTTGAGGATGGCTCGTTGTCAGGCTCAAAAAGCCTAAAATTTGCCTGGATGGCCACCAAATTTTGTTGGTCAGCCTGTTGTGTGCTTTGGTGTGTGTGTTCCAAAACAAGGAACAGTTGCGCTCTGATGCGGCTGATGTTGGTGTGATTTGGAGGATGATGAAGGCAACAGGGGAAAGAACCTCAGATCCACAAAGTCCCTTCCACCAGGTGGCTGATGAAATATGTTGGCACGACTGCCATATTGCATCTCCATCCCAAAGCTCTTGCTTGGAAGTGTACTTCGCCAGACTGCCAAGAACCTTGCCCACATCCAGGCCAAGGTGGCGAGACACGGTAGTGATGACACCATGGGCCTTGTTGATCTCTGCACCAGACAGGATGCTCTTGCCAGCATACTTGGGGTCCAACATGTACACTGCAGCGTGTATGGATGAAGAGACCGGTGTGTCTGTTGTCCCTTGTGTCTGTGCTCTTGTAGAATACTGGTTGAGGGGTGGAGATAATATAGTTAATTATTCCTCGCCCACGAACATTTGACAACCCATCAGAGATGATTGCAATACAGTCTGCTTTCTCTATGATTTGCTTGACCTTCACTTGAACTCTGGTGAACTCTGCATCCAGCAAATGAGTAGATAAAGCATGTCTGGTTGGAGGGGTGTATGCTGGGCGAAATCTCTTCCAATACACATTGCCTGTGAGCATCAGAGGTGAACCAGTTGCATACACAGCTCGAGCAAGACATTCATCAGCATTTCTTTGACTACGTTCCTCCATTGAGTTAAAAAAAAACTTCTGATTCCAGGAGGGCCATGAGCTGTTGCTATCGATAAGATATCTGATTCATCATTTTCACCTCGAGTAGAAGTAGAGGGACTTTTGTCAGAGGTTGCTTGTTGTGAGCGCTGAGGGAACGTTATGCACTTGGCCAGATGATTCTGCATCGTTGTTGCATTCTGCACGTATGATTTGACACAGTATTTGCAAATGTACACAGCTTTTCCTTCTACATTAGCTGCAGGGAAATGTCTCCACACATCAGATAGTGCCTGTGGCATTTTCCTGTAAAGATGAGAAAAAATACAATTCCATGTAAAGATAAATGGTTAAGCAGTTAGATTAAACAACTCCTTTGTAAGATAAATGTTTTAAAATGAAACATGTATGGAAACAGGTGAATTAACACTCCTCAGTTAGCAGCCTCAAGCAATTAAAACCAACATGGTAGCAGAAACTAACTAGCATAAATTGTTAACAAGTTATAAATTATTTAAACACACTTTGCTGTAGGCTACTATTTACTAGTTAACAAATAATAATGTATGTCGTATAAAATATATTCAGCCCACCCAGTATTGTAATCAAAACTTACCAGAAAGCATGTAGTCCTTAGCTCAGACAGTGTATTAGTGTGGGCTCAATAGCATCTCATTAGTGTGCAAGATCTTGAGAATTAGCTGTACATCTGATGGAAGAGTGCACTGCACATGTGATGGATGAATGCACTGTCCATGCAGAGGGTTGGAATTCAATTGAATTGGGGATAGTTTAACCAAAATATGCCACAGACCTAGAATTGCCTTGTCTGTACCACAAAAAAGGTTCACTGTTATAAGCTAACATTTTTGATGAATTTAAGCTAAATTCCCCAAATTCCAGGGCTTAACTTCCCATGGAAAATGTCCGGAAATTTCCCGGAAAGTTTCAGACCCATTGCAACCCAACCCATAACTAATGCTTTTCGTGACTTTAAGAAAGGAGCTTGAAATATGTTGGACTTCTCAGCTATAGTTACCTAGAATAGAACGCTATGAAAGGAAATTCTCTAGCAGCATACATCCTGTAGCAACAAGGCTGGAGACAAACTTAAACAGAGAAGCTAAACCGTTGTTTTGTTCAATGGCTAACCATTGGTGTCTCCAATTATCATGTAAGGTAAACTTATATAAGTTATAGTTCTTAGTTCTAACTCCCTGATTACAATTCTAGTTCCAGTTCCATCTCTGCCTCTTGCTTTAGTTCTATTTCTAACCCTGACTCCTTGTGTTCTGTCCTCTCCCGTCCAGCCGGCGGTCAATCTGATGGACACGTCCTCATCCACTCCGGGCAGTGCTGGCATGCTGGACCGCTCCCGCATGGCACTGTGCACATTCACCTTCCTCTTCCTCTCCCTCAATCCCCTGGCTGCCATGCTGTGTGGAGGGATGGGCTCCAGCACCACCGCTAACAACCAAGCAGTGCATCCTGGGACAGGCAGGATCATGCTGGGCCTAGACAACGCAGGTATGGAGGGAGGGAGAGAAAGAGGGAGGGTGGTGGAGGTGTGTATCTTACTCCTAGTGAGTTCATCTAATACTCCCATGTGTATTTTCTTGTGAGTCCATCTCTTCTTTGTCTGTGTGTGTGTGTGTTTGCGTGCGCGTCTCAAACTCATTGTGTTGTTGTATCTCCAAAAGTAATTCTGTGTGGGTGTCTCCAAAAGTCATCCTCTCTCTGTGTTTTCCTCCTAGCTGACTCGTGGGGCTGGATGGACTGGGTGCTACCCACTCTGTTGGTTTGGCTGCTGAATGGTGTGCTGGTGGCTGGGGTTCTGGTCAGAGTGCTGGTCTATGGAGAGCCAGTCACCAGGCCCCACTCTGGATCCTCCGTGCTGTTCTGGAGGCACCGCAAGCAGGCAGACCTCGACCTGGCACGGGTGAGAATATGGAGAATGTGATTTCGTCAAAATGGCATCCTATTCCCTATATAGTGCACTATGTAGGGAATAGGGTGTATGGTGTTCACTCACTGCTGTACAGTGGTTCTTCCTTTAAAAGTTGCAAGCTTATGCTGCGACCATTAGTGCTAGATGGTGGCATTCTGTCATTGCGCCACACTATCACAAGGCGGAGTTAGAACGCTGATCTATCGATAGTCTAAACTGTGGCACAAATTGACTGTCTTTTCGTAAATGAATGGAAGTGTTTTCAGTCTGAGAGTCTCCTCTGGCACTAGAGTCCTGCATCAGGCAACAACAAAAAAACTGTCGCTGTGTGCCTGGAGTTAAGTGAGAACTTGGGTAAATGAGGGAATTACACTTTACATGTGGACTGACGATTTTCCCAAAAATAGGCACGTTTGGCTTTTGGTTTCTTTCACTCTAAAAACAGAAATAAATAATTCTAAATAACAAAACTGGCTTTATTTACAAATGATTAAGAATGTCTCACCGCGTGTTCAAGAATGGCCTTTTTCCCTTTATTCAGATTATAACCGCTCACTTTCAGTTATTTGAAAACAAAATCATCTCCAAAATATCATATTGTGGTTAAACTCAAATATTCTAATAGATCAAAAAAAAAACATGATTAATTGGAACCTTTATCAAGTGGAAGAAGTAAGGAACTTGTCTGTCGGCCCTGGATTAAAGACCAAAATTGGTAAAAGAAAATTGTGATAAATAAAAATATATACTAGTTTAATTTAAGGACCAAAGAAATGCCAGCTGTGCCATATAGATTGTAAAATAGTTGGGAAGAGATAAACATATTGTTTTTTTAATGGTAACTGTTCATAAAAAAACTATGACATTGCTACCAAAGAGAACAGACGAAATTGACAGTTTTCATCAAACCAGCTTCTTTCAATGGTGCCACACGTTCCAGGGTTAGGACTGTAACCACCAGAGGACTTGAAAACAATGTTTCCATAACCTACTGCAGGCCTGAAACCTAAGGGTTTAACCTTCTGAATGAATGATTATATTGAAGATAGAATGAGTCCCGAGAGCCCATCCAACGATTATTATTGTTACTATTAACCCTGCATTATAGTTCTATAAAAGCCCCTTAGATAGTAGATAACAACACTTGTTTTTTACAAGGGCTATTAGCAGGACAATAGACATGATGTGGTCCCAAAAACACCTCTCTGACATAGGGTCCAGCAAATCTCTTGATGTCATTGAATGTCTCGCCAGCTTTGATCCATGGCTGGCCTGCAGCACGCAAAGTTCTTTGTTTGTCAGACGAGTCATTGGGTCAAAACAAGAGTACACACATGGTTAATGTTATTTTTAGCATTATTAGGCCTACTTTACAGTATTGTAGCCTACTGTACATGTTCATTTTCCTGGGCTTTCATGTTCGGCGTAACACCGGCAAATAGCACTGTCCGTGACCATAATCCCCAAGTCAAACAGTATTTTACTCAGATGTTTAATTATTCAAGACTCTTTTCTCTTCTCTGTGCTGGAGTTCTTTTAAGTCGTCCACCCCTGATGGGCTATCAGCAGGACAACAGGCTGCGTTGTTTTCTAACCTCATCTGGATGGTTCCATAACTAATTACTATGTGAATAAATATCACTGAATGACAGAAATATTGGAATAAAGTAGGCTAATGAAAGTAACAAATTGTTGCTTTCTGGAACACCCAAAGTCATCCAATTGTTATAAGAGGATTTGAAGCAGTAGCCTATCAGCGTGTAGGGTTTTCAGCACCGTTTTGCGCTCCTCTAAGACAAGCATGGGGACTAGACTTGATGAATCTATTTGGGTATTGGTTAGCCTGCAATTAGGGGTTGGAAATGTTCGGATTACTTTGCTCTTCACTCTCAGTCACTTAGTAGCCTACTCCCGACCGGTCACGTTGTACAGTGCCATATTTTCCTAATGGAAACGCAGAGGCTTTCGTTTTTCTTGGAATAGACACACCATAATATTAATCAAATGAATTAAGCTAAATTTCTTATTCAATCCCGTGTACTATGTTCTTAGAAAACGGTTTTAAATTCGGTAGTACAGCCAATATTAAAAACAGTCAAATGCTTCTCAAATATGCCCTCTGGTGGTCAAACTAGCAGTAACTAGCATTAATGGCAACAATGGCTGACACTTAAATAACGTGCCATAGAATTCTGCGGCAGCCCGCAAGCTGTGCTGCAGTGCAACGCAACTTTTAGGAAGAACCACTCTATAATGTAGATAGAAACGGGGCAATCCAAGAGGTTGCTATAAAATGAATGTCAAAACAGTTTTCTTTGCCCTATGTCATTATAAATGACACAGAATGAATCATTATATTGTTCTCTACAATATCATAACCTTAATAAACTTGTACTTTACACAGTTGACAAATGTAACGTTCATTTGCTGTGAGCATTTAGACTACACCGCTGTAGGATGTATCTCTTTCAAATTTGGTGTTGGTTACTTACCCTCCTCTCTCCCTCCCCCAATAGGGAGACTTTGCCCAGGCCAGTCAGAACCTATGGACCTGCCTCAAGGCCCTGGGTCGCCCCTTACCCACCTCTCAGTTGGACCTGGCCTGTGCCGCCCTGTGGGCCCTGCTCCGCCTCTGCCTCCAGCGACTAGGGGTGGGTCGCTGGTTGGCTGCCAGGGCTGGGGGGCTCCGCGCCAGGGGGCTCCGGGAGGATGCTCGCATGAGCAGCCGCGACGCTGCCCTGGTCTACCACCGCCTGCACCAGCTGCACATGACTGGTAGGTGGAAATTGGAAACGGGACTTGACCTGTGGCTCAAATGCTAAGGGTAAGGCTAACCTTGTCTACCTTGTCAATGTTACCAGCTAGTTGATTGATATGATTTAAGTGTCATACACCTACCGGTACCCAGCCCACATGGGCTTACAAGACACTACAGAACAAAATAACATTTTACAAATTATATGCATACAGTGATCATTGCCGGTACAGCTACCATCTAGCCGCGCTACACAACCGGCTACCATCTAGCCGCGCTACACATCCAGCTACCATCTAGCCGCGCTACACAACCGGCTACCCTCTAGCCGCGCTACACAACCGGCTACCATCTAGCCGCGCTACACAACCGGCTACCATCTAGCCGCGCTACACAACCAGCTACCATCTAGCCGCGCTACACAACCGGCTACCATCTAGCCGCGCTACACAACCGGCTACCATCTAGCCGCGCTACACAACCGGCTACCATCTAGCCGCGCTACACAACCGGCTACCATCTAGCCGCGCTACACAGCCGGCTACCATCTAGCCGCGCTACACAGCCGGCTACCATCTAGCCGCGCTACACAACCGGCTACCATCTAGCCGCGCTACACAACCGGCTACCATCTAGCCGCGCTACACAACCGGCTACCATCTAGCCGCGCTACACAACCGGCTACCCTCTAGCCGCGCTACACAACCGGCTACCATCTAGCCGCGCTACACAACCGGCTACCATCTAGCCGCGCTACACATCCAGCTACCATCTAGCCGCGCTACACAACCGGCTACCCTCTAGCCGCGCTACACAACCGGCTACCATCTAGCCGCGCTACACAACCGGCTACCATCTAGCCGCGCTACACAACCAGCTACCATCTAGCCGCGCTACACAACCGGCTACCATCTAGCCGCGCTACACAACCGGCTACCATCTAGCCGCGCTACACAACCGGCTACCATCTAGCCGCGCTACACAACCGGCTACCATCTAGCCGCGCTACACAGCCGGCTACCATCTAGCCGCGCTACACAGCCGGCTACCATCTAGCCGCGCTACACAACCGGCTACCATCTAGCCGCGCTACACAACCGGCTACCATCTAGCCGCGCTACACAGCCGGCTACCATCTAGCCGCGCTACACAGCCGGCTACCATCTAGCCGCGCTACACAGCCGGCTACCATCTAGCCGCGCTACACAGCCGGCTACCATCTAGCCGCGCTACACAGCCGGCTACCATCTAGCCGCGCTACACAGCCGGCTACCATCTAGCCGCGCTACACAGCCGGCTACCATCTAGCCGCGCTACACAGCCGGCTACCATCTAGCCGCCCTACACCAACAATACATTTCTCCTTCTCCTCCAGGCATTATGAACAAACATGCCCTGTCTGAAACATGCCCTGTCTGAAACATGCCCTGTCTGAAACATGCCCTGTCTGAAACATGCCCTGTCTGAAACATGCCCTGTCTGAAACATGCCCTGTCTGAAACATGCCCTGTCTGAAACAGAATTTAAGCCTCCGCTCGT
Source organism: Oncorhynchus mykiss (assembly GCF_057628025.1). Lineage (NCBI taxonomy): Eukaryota > Metazoa > Chordata > Actinopteri > Salmoniformes > Salmonidae > Oncorhynchus > Oncorhynchus mykiss. Next base: position 92,345,025 of record NC_143033.1, on the reverse strand, counting down.
CCCGTTGTCACCAACATGTCCCTGCTCGTCCCGTTGTCACCAACGTGTCCCTGCTCGTCCCGTTGTCACCAACATGTCCCTGCTCGTCCCGTTGTCACCAACATGTCCCTGCTCGTCCCGTTGTCACCAACATGTCCCTGCTCGTCCCGTTATCACCAACATGTCCCTGCTCGTCCCGTTGTCACCAACATGTCCCTGCTCGTCCCGTTGTCACCAACATGTCCCTGCTCGTCCCGTTGTCACCAACGTGTCCCTGCTCGTCCCGTTATCACCAACGTGTCCCTGCTCGTCCCGTTGTCACCAACATGTCCCTGCTCGTCCCGTTGTCACCAACATGTCCCTGCTCGTCCCGTTATCACCAACATGTCCCTGCTCGTCCCGTTATCACCAACGTGTCCCTGCTCGTCCCGTTGTCACCAACGTGTCCCTGCTCGTCCCGTTGTCACCAACGTGTCCCTGCTCGTCCCGTTGTCACCAACGTGTTCATGCTCGTCCCGTAACCAGAATACCTCAGGGTTGTCACCAACGTGTCCCTGCTCGTCTCGTAACCAGAATACCTCAGGGTTGTCACCAACGTGTCCCTGCTCGTCCCGTAACCAGAATACCTCAGGGCTGTCACCAACGTGTCCCTGCTCGTCTCGTAACCAGAATACCTCAGGGTTGTCACCAACGTGTCCCTGCTCGTCTCGTAACCAGAATACCTCAGGGTTGTCACCAACGTGTCCCTGCTCGTCTCGTAACCAGAATACCTCAGGGTTGTCACCAACGTGTCCCTGCTCGTCTCGTAACCAGAATACCTCAGGGTTGTCACCAACATGTCTCAGATCCTCATACATAGGGAAATAAAACAAACACTAAATGGATTCAGATTTCCCCAAGATCACACAGTAGGTACCTTCTCTCCTCTGCAGTACTACTGTCCAATACAGAGTTATCCACAAGCTCCCTACTCCTACACACTTTATGTAGACCTGAGAGGAATGCATGCGTGTTTTCAGGAGTCTTTGTCTGAAAATCCTGTGTGTTTTCTGTGTTTGTTCAGCCAAGCTGTCTATAATCAACGGGTGTGTGTGCAGGTAAGCTGGGCGGTAGCCACCTGTCTGCGGTTCACATGGCTCTGAGTGCTGTAAACCTGGCTGAGTGTTCAGGCTCCTGTCTCCCCGTGGCCACGCTAGGAGAGATCTACGTCTCTGCAGCCCTACGAGTCAAAGCCAGCCTACCCAGACTCCTTCACTTCTCCTCCGTGAGTAACCGAGTTAGGTTACCAAGTGGTGTGGGGGAGAGGGGGAGGTGTTGGCTATAATGTGTGGTTTGTTGCTCAGTGTATCGTGCGTGTCTCTACCTCGTTACTCACTCCTGTATCTACATGTCTCTCTCCATCCCCAGCGTGTGTTCCTGAGCAGTGCCCGCCAGGCGTGTCTCTCCTCCAGTGGCAGTGTCCCCCCGGCCATGCAGTGGCTCTGTCACCCTCTGGGCCACCGCTTCTTTGTGGACGGGGACTGGGCCGTCCGCAGCACCCCCAAAGATAGCATCTACAGCCAGGCAGGGAACACAGGTCAGTACTGTAGACACACCTGCTGCACTGTTGGAACTAGAAGCACAAGCATTTCACTACACCCGCAACAACATCTGCTAAACACGTGTATGTGACCAATAGCACCTTATTCCCTGGTATATAGTGTACAACTATTGACAAGAGCCCCTCAGAAGAATGAGCGTTGAGAGGCTCTACAGGTGGGCAGCTTGTGTCTTTATGAAAGGAAACGCCTGTCATGGAAACTGGTTATGATGAAAGCAATATGGGCAACAAGTTTTCATTGTCTAAATTGGTTGCCATGACTATGCTAACCCTAATTCTTCTCTCTCTCTCTGTCTCCGTAGTGGACCCTCTGGCCCAGGTGACCCAGGCCTTTAGGGAACACCTTTTGGAGAAGGCTCTATACTGTGTGGCCCAGCCCCGGGGGGAGAAGACACCCAGTGATGGAGAAGGGTAGGTGCAACACACAGCCAAATAGTGTTCTCAGGTTATCTGCAGAAGTCTTAAAAGTTGACTTTATCAATCCCACAGAATTTTAGCCAGTGGTGGCTAAAGTTAGCTGATGTTTCTAGTGGCTGTAAAAAAAAAACATTTTAAAAAGGCCCATAGTCTACTTTCAGGGCGTGGAGAACCATCTAACATTGAGTTGTAAAATACAGAATGTTGACTTATGAATATTTTAGGCCTTATTTTGTCTTAAATTGTCTACAATCCCTTTTTGAACAAGCCTTTTACGTCTTTTAAATACTTTTAACTAACTACAGTTGAAGTCGAAAGTTTACATACACCTTAGACAAATACATTTAAACTCAGTTTTTCACAATTCCTGACATTTAATCCTAGTAAAAATTCCCTGCCTTAGGTCAGTTAGGATCACCACTTTATTTTAAGAATGTGAAATGTCAGAATAATAGTAGAGAGTGATTTATTTCAGCTTTTATTTCTTTAATCACATTCCCAGTGGGTCAGAAGTTTACATACACTCAATTAGTATTTGGTAGCATTGCCTTTAAATGGTTTAACTTGTGTCAAACGTTTCAGGTAGCCTTCCACAAACTTCCCACAATAACTTGGGTGAATTTTGGCCCATTCCTCCTGACAGAGCGGGTGTAACTGAGTCATTTATTTATTTATTTTTTACCTTTTATTTAATTAGGCAAGTCAGTTAAGAACAAATTCTGATTTTCAATGACTGCCTAGGAACAGTGGGTAAACTGCCTTGTTCAGGGGCAGAAAGACAGAATTGTTTTACCTTGTCAGCTCAGCGATTCAATAGTGCAACCTTTCGGTTAATAGACGAACGCTCTAACCACTAGGCTACCTGCCGCGGTTTGTAGGCCTCCTTGCTCGCACACGCTTTTTCAGTTCTGTCCTCAAATGTTCTATAGGATGGGGTCAGGGCTTTGTGATGGCCACTCCAATACCTTGACTTTGTTGTCCTAAGGCCATTTTGCCACAACTTTGGAAGTATGCTTGGGGTCATTGTCCATTTGGAATAGCCATTTGCAATCACGCTTTAACTTCCTGACTGATGTCTTGAGTTGTTGCTTCAATATATCCACATAATATTCCTCCTCATGATGCCATCTATTTTATGAAGTACACCAGTCCCTCCTGCAGCCTCCTGCAGTGGCTTCTTCCTTGCTGAGCGGCCTTTCAGGTTATGTCGATATAGGACTTGTTTTTCCTGTATCTATACGGATATAGACACTTTTGTACCTGTTTCCTCCAGCATCTTCACAAGGTCCTTTGCTGTTGTTCTGGGATTGATTTGCACTTTTCACACCAAAGTACATTCATCTATAGGAGACAGAACGCGTCTCCTTCCTGAGTGGTATAACGGTTGCGTGGTCCCATGGTGTTTATACTTGCATACTATTGTTTGTACAGATGAACGTGGTACCTTCAGGTGTTTGGAAATTGCTCCCAAGGATGAACCAGACTTGTGGAGGTCTACAATTATTTTCTGAGGCTGATTTCTTTTGATTTTCCCATGATATCAAGCAGTGGCACTGAGTTTGAAGGTAGGCCTTGAAATACATCCACAGGTACACCTCCAATTGACTCAAATGATGTCAATTAGCCTATCCGAAGCTTCTAAAGCCATGACAATTTTCAAAGCTGTTTAAAGGCACAGTGAACTTAGTGTATGTGAACTTCTGACCCACTGGAATTGTGATACAGTGAATTTTAAGTGAACTAATCTGTCTGTAAACAATTGTTGGAAAACTTACTTGTGTCATGCATAAAGTAGATGTCCTAACCGACTTTCCAAAACTATAGTTTGTTAACAAGAAATTTGTGGAGTGGTTGAAAAACGAGTTTTAATGACTCCAATCTAAGTGTATGTAAACTTCCGACTTCAACTGTAAGCTGTGTGTGTTCTCTCAAGGACAACTAATAGTCTTTTAAATACTTATAACTCAGCTGTGTGTGCATTCCTCAGGGAGAACTAATAGTCTTTTAAGTACTTTTAACTAACTAAACTGTGTGTGTATTCCCCAGGGAGTATGCGGATGCTCTGGAGTACCTTCAGCTGTTGACTAGTGCATCAGACGCCGCCGGAGCCAACACCCAGTCCTTCGCCATCGGATCCAACATGGCCACCGTCACTGGTATGACTCCTGGCCTTATATTTATGTGTCTATATGCTGTGGTCCGAGTTTCACCTCTGCAGTTCAGGCAAAATACTGGGTACTCTCTCATTTAGGGTGTACTTGACAGTGTATCTGTAGTCTAAAGTGGCTTCCTCTTCTTATCTCCTTTCCTTCAGTCACACTGATCTTCAGTAACATGTCTCTATCTTCTGACATTGCTTCCACTGATCCCTGTGTTGTCAGATCAGTGCAATCAAAGACAAGGAGAGGAAGCCACTCTAGACTGTTGAGATGCCCCCTCAGATAGCCTCGCTCCTTTCAGCACCTCTCTCTCTCGCTCATTTTCTCTGAGAGGAGATGGGAGGTTAAAAGGCATGGTCCTCTGCATCGCTCCATCTACCAGTCCTGTCAAGCCTCTAATCATCTTGGAGAAGTAGCTAGAGAAGGAAGAGCGTTTGAAAGGAGACTTTTCTTGGCATGGTGTTAGATTGCCCAGTCAGCATAGCTGTCTCTTTGTGTGAGTGTGCGTTTGATTGGATGTGATTTATTAGGATCTCCATTAGCCGACGCCAATGGGAGCTATTCTTACTGGGGTACGACACATAACCAAAAATACTTTACAGACAAAATACTTTACATTTTAAAGTGTGTGTGTGTGTACGCGCATCTATCAGTTACACATACGTCAGTACATACACACAACAAGTAGGTCACATGGGGGAGAGGCGTTTTTTATTATTATTTGTAAAAATGTATTTCACCTTTTTATTTAACTAGGTAGACCAGTTGAGAACAAGTTCTCATTTACAACTGAGACCTGGCCAAGATAAAGCAAAGCAGTGCGACACAAACAACAACACAGAGTTACACATGGAATAAAGAAGCGTACAGTCAATAATACAATAGAAGAAGAAAAAGGGAAAAAAAGAGTCTATATACACTGTGTGCAAATGGTGTGGGGAGGTAGGAGATGTTGGCTTTGGGGATGACCAGTGAGAGGTACCTGCTGGAGCGCGTGCTACGGGTGGGTGTTGTTATCGTGACCAGTGAGCTGAGATAAGGCGGAGCTTTACCTAGCATAGGCTTTTATAGATGACCTGGAGCCAGTAGGTCTGGCGACGAATATGTAGCGAGGGCCAGCCGACTAGAGCATACAGGTTGCAGTGGTGGGTGGTATAAGGGGCTTATAATAGACTGCATCCAGTTTGCTGAGTAGAGTATTGTAAGCTATTTGTTGTGCCGTGAGGTGTTGCTTTATTTGTTTTTTTTGAAACCAGGTTTGCTGTTCCATGCACTGTATAATACTGTATATGAGATGGAAGGGAGGTCCATGCACTGTATAATACTGTATATGAGATGGAAGGGAGGTCCATGCACTGTATAATACTGTATATGAGATGGAAGGGAGGTCCATGCACTGTATAATACTGTATATGAGATGGAAGGGAGTTCCATGCACTGTATAATACTGTATATGAGATGGAAGGGAGGTCCATGCACTGTATAATACTGTATATGAGATGGAAGGGAGGTCCATGCACTGTATAATACTGTATATGAGATGGAAGGGAGGTCCATGCACTGTATAATACTGTATATGAGATGGAAGGGAGGTCCATGCACTGTATAATACTGTATATGAGATGGAAGGGAGTTCCATGCACTGTGTAATACTGTATATGAGATGGAAGGGAGGTCCATGCACTGTATAATACTGTATATGAGATGGAAGGGAGGTCCATGCACTGTATAATACTGTATATGAGATGGAAGGGAGTTCCATGCACTGTATAATACTGTATATGAGATGGAAGGGAGGTCCATGCACTGTATAATACTGTATATGAGATGGAAGGGAGTTCCATGCACTGTATAATACTGTATATGAGATGGAAGGGAGGTCCATGCACTGTATAATACTGTATATGAGATGGAAGGGAGGTCCATGCACTGTATAATACTGTATATGAGATGGAAGGGAGGTCCATGCACTGTATAATACTGTATATGAGATGGAAGGGAGTTCCATGCACTGTATAATACTGTATAGGAGATGGAAGGGAGTTCCATGCACTGTATAATACTGTATATGAGATGGAAGGGAGTTCCATGCACTGTATAATACTGTATATGAGATGGAAGGGAGGTCCATGCACTGTATAATACTGTATATGAGATGGAAGGGAGTTCCATGCACTGTATAATACTGTATAGGAGATGGAAGGGAGTTCCATGCACTGTATAATACTGTATATGAGATGGAAGGGAGTTCCATGCACTGTATAATACTGTATATGAGATGGAAGGGAGGTCCATGCACTGTATAATACTGTATATGAGATGGAAGGGAGGTCCATGCACTGTATAATACTGTATATGAGATGGAAGGGAGGTCCATGCACTGTATAATACTGTATATGAGATGGAAGGGAGTTCCATGCACTGTATAATACTGTATAGGAGATGGAAGGGAGTTCCATGCACTGTATAATACTGTATATGAGATGGAAGGGAGTTCCATGCACTGTATAATACTGTATATGAGATGGAAGGGAGGTCCATGCACTGTATAATACTGTATATGAGATGGAAGGGAGTTCCATGCACTGTATAATACTGTATAGGAGATGGAAGGGAGTTCCATGCACTGTATAATACTGTATATGAGATGGAAGGGAGGTCCATGCACTGTATAATACTGTATATGAGATGGAAGGGAGTTCCATGCACTGTATAATACTGTATATGAGATGGAAGGGAGGTCCATGCACTGTATAATACTGTATATGAGATGGAAGGGAGGTCCATGCACTGTATAATACTGTATATGAGATGGAAGGGAGGTCCATGCACTGTATAATACTGTATATGAGATGGAAGGGAGGTCCATGCACTGTATAATACTGTATATGAGATGGAAGGGAGGTCCATGCACTGTATAATACTGTATATGAGATGGAAGGGAGGTCCATGCACTGTATAATACTGTATATGAGATGGAAGGGAGGTCCATGCACTGTATAATACTGTATATGAGATGGAAGGGAGTTCCATGCACTGTATAATACTGTATATGAGATGGAAGGGAGTTCCATGCACTGTATAATACTGTATATGAGATGGAAGGGAGTTCCATGCACTGTATAATACTGTATATGAGATGGAAGGGAGGTCCATGCACTGTATAATACTGTATATGAGATGGAAGGGAGTTCCATGCACTGTATAATACTGTATATGAGATGGAAGGGAGTTCCATGCACTGTATAATACTGTATATGAGATGGAAGGGAGGTCCATGCACTGTATAATACTGTATATGAGATGGAAGGGAGTTCCATGCACTGTATAATACTGTATATGAGATGGAAGGGAGTTCCATGCACTGTGTAATACTGTATATGAGATGGAAGGGAGTTCCATGCACTGTATAATACTGTATATGAGATGGAAGGGAGTTCCATGCACTGTATAATACTGTATATGAGATGGAAGGGAGGTCCATGCACTGTATAATACTGTATATGAGATGGAAGGGAGGTCCATGCACTGTATAATACTGTATATGAGATGGAAGGGAGGTCCATGCACTGTATAATACTGTATATGAGATGGAAGGGAGGTCCATGCACTGTATAATACTGTATATGAGATGGAAGGGAGTTCCATGCACTGTATAATACTGTATATGAGATGGAAGGGAGTTCCATGCACTGTATAATACTGTATATGAGATGGAAGGGAGTTCCATGCACTGTATAATACTGTATATGAGATGGAAGGGAGGTCCATGCACTGTTTAATACTGTATATGAGATGGAAGTTCCATGCACTGTATAATACTGTATATGAGATGGAAGGGAGTTCCATGCACTGTGTAATACTGTATATGAGATGGAAGGGAGTTCCATGCACTGTATAATACTGTATATGAGATGGAAGGGAGTTCCATGCACTGTATAATACTGTATATGAGATGGAAGGGAGGTCCATGCACTGTATAATACTGTATATGAGATGGAAGTTCCATGCACTGTATAATACTGTATATGAGATGGAAGGGAGTTCCATGCACTGTATAATACTGTATATGAGATGGAAGGGAGGTCCATGCACTGTATAATACTGTATATGAGATGGAAGGGAGGTCCATGCACTGTATAATACTGTATATGAGATGGAAGGGAGGTCCATGCACTGTATAATACTGTATATGAGATGGAAGGGAGTTCCATGCACTGTGTAATACTGTATATGAGATGGAAGGGAGGTCCATGCACTGTATAATACTGTATATGAGATGGAAGTTCCATGCACTGTATAATACTGTATATGAGATGGAAGGGAGTTCCATGCACTGTATAATACTGTATATGAGATGGAAGGGAGGTCCATGCACTGTATAATACTGTATATGAGATGGAAGTTCCATGCACTGTATAATACTGTATATGAGATGGAAGGGAGTTCCATGCACTGTATAATACTGTATATGAGATGGAAGGGAGTTCCATGCACTGTATAATACTGTATATGAGATGGAAGGGAGGTCCATGCACTGTATAATACTGTATATGAGATGGAAGTTCCATGCACTGTATAATACTGTATATGAGATGGAAGGGAGTTCCATGCACTGTATAATACTGTATATGAGATGGAAGGGAGGTCCATGCACTGTATAATACTGTATATGAGATGGAAGGGAGGTCCATGCACTGTATAATACTGTATATGAGATGGAAGGGAGTTCCATGCACTGTGTAATACTGTATATGAGATGGAAGGGAGTTCCATGCACTGTATAATACTGTATATGAGATGGAAGGGAGGTCCATGCACTGTATAATACTGTATATGAGATGGAAGGGAGTTCCATGCACTGTATAATACTGTATATGAGATGGAAGGGAGGTCCATGCACTGTATAATACTGTATAGGAGATGGAAGGGAGGTCCATGCACTGTATAATACTGTATATGAGATGGAAGGGAGGTCCATGCACTGTATAATACTGTATATGAGATGGAAGGGAGTTCCATGCACTGTATAATACTGTATATGAGATGGAAGGGAGGTCCATGCACTGTATAATACTGTATATGAGATGGAAGGGAGGTCCATGCACTGTATAATACTGTATATGAGATGGAAGGGAGGTCCATGCACTGTATAATACTGTATATGAGATGGAAGGGAGTTCCATGCACTGTGTAATACTGTATATGAGATGGAAGGGAGTTCCATGCACTGTATAATACTGTATAGGAGATGGAAGGGAGGTCCATGCACTGTATAATACTGTATATGAGATGGAAGGGAGTTCCATGCACTGTATAATACTGTATATGAGATGGAAGGGAGTTCCATGCACTGTATAATACTGTATATGAGATGGAAGGGAGTTCCATGCACTGTGTAATACTGTATATGAGATGGAAGGGAGTTCCATGCACTGTATAATACTGTATATGAGATGGAAGGGAGGTCCATGCACTGTATAATACTGTATATGAGATGGAAGGGAGTTCCATGCACTGTATAATACTGTATATGAGATGGAAGGGAGGTCCATGCACTGTATAATACTGTATATGAGATGGAAGGGAGTTCCATGCACTGTATAATACTGTATATGAGATGGAAGGGAGGTCCATGCACTGTATAATACTGTATATGAGATGGAAGGGAGTTCCATGCACTGTATAATACTGTATATGAGATGGAAGGGAGGTCCATGCACTGTATAATACTGTATATGAGATGGAAGGGAGTTCCATGCACTGTATAATACTGTATATGAGATGGAAGGGAGGTCCATGCACTGTATAATACTGTATATGAGATGGAAGGGAGGTCCATGCACTGTATAATACTGTATATGAGATGGAAGGGAGTTCCATGCACTGTATAATACTGTATATGAGATGGAAGGGAGGTCCATGCACTGTATAATACTGTATATGAGATGGAAGGGAGTTCCATGCACTGTATAATACTGTATATGAGATGGAAGGGAGGTCCATGCACTGTATAATACTGTATATGAGATGGAAGGGAGTTCCATGCACTGTGTAATACTGTATATGAGATGGAAGGGAGTTCCATGCACTGTATAATACTGTATATGAGATGGAAGGGAGGTCCATGCACTGTATAATACTGTATATGAGATGGAAGGGAGTTCCATGCACTGTATAATACTGTATATGAGATGGAAGGGAGGTCCATGCACTGTATAATACTGTATAAGAGATGGAAGGGAGTTCCATGCACTGTATAATACTGTATATGAGATGGAAGGGAGGTCCATGCACTGTATAATACTGTATATGAGATGGAAGGGAGTTCCATGCACTGTGTAATACTGTATATGAGATGGAAGGGAGTTCCATGCACTGTATAATACTGTATATGAGATGGAAGGGAGTTCCATGCACTGTATAATACTGTATATGAGATGGAAGGGAGGTCCATGCACTGTATAATACTGTATATGAGATGGAAGGGAGGTCCATGCACTGTGTAATACTGTATAAGAGATGGAAGGGAGTTCCATGCACTGTATAATACTGTATATGAGATGGAAGGGAGTTCCATGCACTGTATAATACTGTATAAGAGATGGAAGGGAGTTCCATGCACTGTATAATACTGTATAAGAGATGGAAGGGAGTTCCATGCACTGTGTAATACTGTATAAGAGATGGAAGGGAGTTCCATGCACTGTGTAATACTGTATAAGAGATGGAAGGGAGTTCCATGCACTGTGTAATACTGTATATGAGATGGAAGGGAGTTCCATGCACTGTATAATACTGTATAAGAGATGGAAGGGAGTTCCATGCACTGTGTAATACTGTATAAGAGATGGAAGGGAGTTCCATGCACTGTATAATACTGTATATGAGATGGAAGGGAGTTCCATGCACTGTATAATACTGTATAAGAGATGGAAGGGAGTTCCATGCACTGTATAATACTGTATATGAGATGGAAGGGAGTTCCATGCACTGTATCATACTGTATAGGAGATGGAAGGGAGTTCCAGGCACTCATGGCTCTGTATAATACTGTATATGAGATGGAAGGGAGCTCCATGCACTCATGGCTCTGTATAATACTGTACGTTTCCTAGAATTTGTTCTGGACCTGGAGACTGTTAAAATACCCCTGGTGTCATGTCTGGTGGGGTAAGTGTGTGTGTCTGTCAGTGCTGTGTCTAAGTTGACTATGCAAACAATTTTGAATTTCCAACACATTCATTTTTATTATAAAAACTCTTAGCCAAGAGAGACTGGCATGCATAGTATTTATATCAGCCCTCTGATTACAAGGAAGAGCCAGACGTGCCGTGCTGTTCTGGTCCAGCTGCAGCTTAACTAGGTCTTTCCTGCAGCACTTGACCATATGACTGGACAATAATCAAGATAAGCTCTAACTAGAGCCTGAAAGACTTGCTCTGTGGAGTGTGGTGTCAAAAAAGCAGAGCATCTCTTTATTACTGACGTCTCCCCAGCTTTACAACCATTGAATCTATATGTTTTGAACCTGATAGTTTACAATCTAAGGTAACACCAAGTCATTTAGTCTCCTCAACTTGTTCAATAGCCACAACGTTCATTACCAGATTCAGCTGAGGTCTAGAACTTCGGTAATGATTTGTACCAAATACAATGCTCTTAGTTTAAGAAACCACTTTATTATTGGCCACCCATTCCAGAGTATACTGCTACTCTGTTAAGGGTTTCAGTGACTTCATTAGCTGTGGTTGCTGATGTGTATATGGTTGAATCATCAGCATACATGGACACACATGCTTTGTTTAATGCCAGTGGCAGGTCATTGGTAAAAATAGAAAAGAGTAGAGGGCCTAGAGAGCTGCCCTGCGGTACACCACACTTTACATGTTTTACATTCGAGAAGCTTCCATTAAAGAAAACCCTGATATGGCAGAGGGTGAAAAGCCATAACGCATACATTTTCTCAACAGGTTATGGTTAATAATATCAAAGGCTGCACTGAAATCTAACAGTAAAGCTCCCACAATCTTCTTCTTATATATTTATTTTGTGCCAGTGGAGTACATATTGAGTGCCATTCTCTATAAGCATGCTGAAAGTCTATTGTTAATTTGTTTATTTGGTCAAACACAATTTTTTTCTAACAGTTTGCTAAGCTGGCAGAAACCTGATAGGTCTGCTGTTAGAAGCAGTAAAGGCCGCTTTACCACTCTTGGGTAGCAGAATGACTTTGTCTTCCCTCCAGGCCTGAGGACAAAGACTTTCCTCTGGGCTCAGATTAAAGATATGACAGATAGGAGTGTCTATAGAGTCAGCTACCATCCTCAGTAGCTTTCCATTTGTATTTTTTATTTAACCCTTATTTAACTAGGCAAGTCAGTTAAGAACAAATTCTCATTTACAATGACAGCCTACCATCTAAGTTGTCAATGCCAAGAGGTTTGACATTATTGATCGATGACAATCATTTTCCCACCTCTCCCACACTAACTTTACAAAATTCAAACTTACAATGCTTTTCTGTCAGTATTGTTTTTTTTTATGCATGTGTACGATGGCTCACTGTTCGTTGTTGGCATTTCCTGCCTTAGTTTGCCCACTTTGACAATGAAGTAATCATTGAAATAATTGGCAACATCAAATGGTTTTGTGATGAATCAGCCATCTGATTTGATGAAAGCTGTGTTGGCCCAATGTTAAGCCAAGGAGGTCTTCTCCCTTGGAGAGATGTGGCTATCAGTATAGCTGCAGTATTAGCAGGGTGTGACCATGCCAGAGGGGGAACATGCCAGAGAACAGATTGAAACTCAGGTCGTCATCAGCAGCTGGATTTGATCATGTGTGAAACAGAGAGAGATAAAGGAAGGAATAGTGTCTGTGTTTCAGCATGTCTGGATAGTCCCACATAGATGGTTTGTAGATAGATGTTCTAAACCTGTCAACATCATGTCAACTAACTATCCTCTAACCTTCAACATACATTTAAACCTAGCCCTAAACCTAAACTCTTCCCTAAACTTAACCCTAGGCCTCACCCAAAACAACCCTTGCCCTTATCCTAAACCTAACCCCAAACTTAACCCTAAACATAACCCTGAACTTAACCCCAGCAAGCTGTTGTGTATCAACAGAGTTACAGTTGATATCTCTAGATCAGCTACAGGAACTATCCCAATAATAACCTGTCTCTGTGTGTATTTTCTTTATTGACTGTGTGTGAACCTTGTCTGGGACCTCCAGGCTGTGACCTTCATTCCAAATGGTGGTCGTCGGTTGCCGTGGTGATCATTAACTGGCTCCAAGGAGACGACGCAGCGGCTGAGAGACTGTACCCCGCCGCCGAGCACCTGCCCCGTAGTCTACAGACTGCAGAGTGAGTGTATACACACACACACACACACACACACACACACACACACACACACAGCCGAGGGACTGTACCAAGCTGTTGTAGAACATTCCGGAGTGACATACAGATTACTCCCCCCCACACACACACTTCCCCAGTTCTTCTCCACCACCTTTCTGAAAAGAGTTGTTCATATGGCCTCAGGAGTCCGTTGCCCAAGGCGTCTTTGAACACGTTCCGAGCGGTGCGCGCCATGCTGACCAAACCAGAGAACTGTCAGCTGAGTCTGAGCCACAGTGAGAGGGCCAGCGGCCTGCTGAGAGACAGCCTCAACCTGGGACCACACTGTCACAGCAGCAGCCTAGACAAGGTACACACACACATATATACATCCACACATACACACATATATATATATATATATATATATATACACACACACACACACACACACACACACACAGCAGCTATGGCCAGAGCTGTGGTGCATTGTAGTTGCATTGCATGTGTCTCTCAGCTGGGTGCAATGTTCCTGCAGTGCAAGACAGAGCTGGGCCCCATACAGCACAATGGGCAGGAGACATCAACACACCCTGACACACTGTTACTGCCTTTCAAACTAATGTCATTTTCAATACGCACACCATAAGGTTTGCTTCTCTCTCTCTCGGTCTCGGTCTCTCTCTCTCTCTCTCTGTCTCTCTCTCTCTCTCTCTCTCTCTGTCTCTCTCTCTCTCTCTGTCTCTCTCTCTCTCTCTGTCTCTCTCTCTCTCTCTGTCTCTCTCTCTCTCTGTGTCTCTCTGTCTCTCTCTCTCTCTCTCTGTGTCTCTCTCTCTCTCTCTCTCTCTCTGTCTCTGTCTCTCTCTCTCTCTCCCCAGGTGGTCCAGTTGCTGCTGTGTGACCTGCTGCTGGTGATGCGGACTAACGTGTGGCGTCTGCAGCAGAGCTCCAGTCCCGGGGGTCTCTCCTTGCAGGCCTCCCCGGCCGAGCTGCACGGCTTCCAGCAGGACCTCTCCTCCCTCAGGAAGCTGGCCCAGAGCTTCAGGCCCGCCATGCGCAGGGTAGGACGTGGAGGAAGACATGCATACACATGTAGACACGGGCACATACATGTATATGGACACAGGTTGATCTAGGTAGATTTCTGACTTCTCACTTATCAAACACTGTTCTCTCTCCCTCTCAGTTGTTTCTTCATGAGGCAACCGCCAGGCTGATGGCTGGGGCCAGTCCCACACGAACACATCAGCTCCTGGACCGCTCGCTCAGACGCAGAGCCACCCCCGGAGCCAAGACGGGTAACTGCAGAGAGGGGTTTTTGTAGTTTACGTGTGTGAGAAAGGTTGGAAGTTCTGTGGGTTTTGTGTGCCTTTTTAAGCCTTTCATAATGAGGTCGACAGGGACACGGCGCTTAATGAGTGTTATCTGTGTAGTATCCCTCTCTGTATCCCCACAACTCACCTGTGTGTGTAGTATCCCTCTCTGTATCCCCACAACTCACCTGTGTGTGTAGTATCCCTCTCTGTATCCCCACAACTCACCTGTGTGTGTGTGTGTGTGTGTGTGTAGTATCCCTCTCTGTATCCCCACAACTCACCTGTGTGTGTGATTCTACAGAGGAGTGTGAGATGCATCCTGGCCAGAGGGAGCAGGCTGAGGCGGTGATGTTGGCGTGTCGCTACCTGCCCCCCTCCTTCCTGTCGGCACCGGGCCAGCGGGTGGGCATGCTGGCGGACGCAGCGCGGACACTGGAGAAGCTGGGGGACAAGCGCACCCTCCACGACTGCCAGCAGATGATCATTAAGCTGGGCAGCGGCACCACTGTCACCTCTGCCTAGACGATACAGAGCGAGGCAGAGAGACCAGTCCCACATACACACACACAAATGGATGGAGGTTTTTGGCATTTGGCCTGCAGCTGACGAACAGACATACAGACAGTCTAACTAGACATTGAGAATCATATCAGGCATACAGACAGACGAATGAACATACCTGACAGTTACCTGCCATTAGTTTCATATCACCTGTCAGTAGACAGCTCTCAGAGTGACAGTTTAGCAGGGGAGGACTTCACCCCAGTAAAGTGTTGCTGTTGACATTGTTGACATGATCTGTCATGTAAGCTAGTCATCATCCACCAGGATATATAGGTTCACGTTTCTGGTTCTTTTCTATTCCCCTGCGTGAAATGCACTGTAGTGGCGGAGTGTGTCCACTGTGTGGGGTTCTGGCGCCCTCTGCAGGACTGTGAAGGTGTGATGGCTGGGAGTGTGTGTGTGTGAGAGAGAGAGAGAGAGAGAGAAGGGGAAAGGTTTTTACCTGCAGTTGTACACTACTAGCCCCATGTTTTGATTGGACGATGCACCTTACAAAGCGAAGCACTCTTGTTGTGATTGGTGTGTTTAGAGAGTGGCTGTCTGTCTGATTGGCTGCGGTGGGAGGAGGAAACTGCGTTGGGACAGACTGGTCTCTTTGAGGAGCACAACATTTCAGAAAAAAATGGAAATATATCGTATAGAGCAGGCGGTTTTCTCTATCATGTTGAAAAGAGGACCATGACAGATCTATACATTGTGTTTCTATCTGCGATGGTCTGAAATGTTGCATCTCTGTCACATCTTTTAATCTGCACTGGCCCAGAGGGGCTGTATTTGAGGAGTTGTGTAATGTTGTAGCTTTTCCTTTTCATATTATTTTCTTTATCGTTGTTGCTGTGTATATATTTTACAATGTATTTATAATCTGTCTGAGATTTGTTCTGCTCATCAGTATTTTCCATTGGCCGGGTGATCATTATTACTTTCCACCCTCATTGTGTAGCATAGGCAGAGGCTTGGGGTCCAATGGGGAGTATGGATGAGTCCCAAATGGCGCCCTATTCTCTATATAGTGCACTACTTCCTATAGACCCTAGTCAAAAGTAGTGCCGCACAAAAGGGAATAGGGTGCCATTTGGTATGTGTTACTCAACCTATGTTTGTTGCCATAGTTGGTAAGTGTATCAAAAAAGGGGACAGTGTCCATGTGCTTTTGGGGCCAAGGAGTGTCAAAGACCATTCAATATTGTCATCAGACTCATGTGAGCCTTTGCACTATTGCGCAAGGTGTGTGCTGCCATTATGATGATATCAGAAAGAATTGGAGGTGTTGAGTCCTCGAGTGATAGGCTCCAGTCTAGGGTTGAGCCGCTGGGCCACCCATAACAGAACATTGACTTTAATGGGAATGTCCATTCTAGTAATTCTATTTCTATGGTGGTGACCCCCCCCCCCCAAGTCACTCCGTTCAAGACCAGTAGCTTACAAAAGAGCCCGAGTCTCATCTAGTATTTCTAGATCTCATGATTTAATTGACTCTTGTTATTATCATCTTCTTCAAAAGAAGGCCTGTAGTGAGGCTGCCACACCCTCCTGTAGTCAGGCCCCTGGGTCCTGTTCACTAGGCCCCAAATGGAAGAAAATGGGTTGTTCTTGTCCAATAAGAAACTGTTATTTTTGTTTTCCATTGCAAAACGTTTTTAAAACGTGTGCTCCTTTTGAACAGGGACCCATATGTTAAAAAGACAGAGTGAAAGAGTTGTGTGTACAACCCTGTTCCAGAACCACAGTTTTTGTTTTCAGAAGACTGTAAAACCCCATTTGGTTCTTTAGCATGCTTTTGTTGTGTTTATCCCAGGACATGCTAGTTTGTAATAGTGTATCATTGTAAATGACTGACTGAGGGACACTGGACTGATGATTCCTTGCCAGTGTGTTGGGTCAGTCTGTGGTGTGACTGTGTTAAATCATCACAACCACATCTGAACATGTAGTATTATTATTATTTAGTTTCTTAATCAACATATTCTTTCCTTTCCTGTCTTTCTCCTTCTTTGCTCATTGGTTTATTCCTGGATATGTAAATAAAAATACAATTTTGTAACGAAATGCCTAAGGGTCTCTTGTGGTGCTTTGATGGGGGGTGTAGGGTGTGGGGGGGTGAGAGAAACTGAAACTACCCAACTGTTGCTAGTCCTAATCCCTGATCCTACAAGAAAATCTAATGTTCCCTTGAGAAAGGCACTTAACCCTAATTGCTCCAGGGTCACTGTTGATAATGGCTGACCCTGGCTGTGACCCCACTCTCAGAGGGTCTCTCAGGGAGAGTGGGATAGGCAAAAAAAACATTTTATTTAACCTTTATTTAACTAGGCAAGTCAGTTAATTAAGAACAAATTCTTAATTCCAATGACGGCCTAGGAACAGTGGGTTAACTACCTGGGTTAATTTACACATGGGTATTATGTGTGAAATAGGACAAATACCTGCAAAATAAATATTATTATAAAGTATTATCAGTATAGTTCTATATTTGGCTCCAAAATGAACTAAATAAAATTAAAACCACCATGAAATTAAAAAAAAAAGTTTTTTGCCTTCTGTTGTTTGTCGAATCTGGCGGGTAAATTCCTCCAGGAGATGGAGATGTTGTGCATTGCTGTCACCATACTACATACAGGTCGAGACCGGAGCTGGAGCGGAGCTCGCCCAATTTGACTGGAGGTTGGCTTGAGATTTCCAAAGGTTGGGGCTACAATTTTGCTCCAGTACTGCTCCACAAGCGCTCACTTTACGAGCTCCGTGCATGCCTGGCCCAGCAGCATTTCTAGTCTACTTGTGTGCTGCTACAGCCCCTTGCTGTAGCTACTGTCATGGAGTTTACTAAATATGTTCATAAAGAAACTGGTGAAACACTCAGGTGAAAAATCAAGGTCACTTACAAAGATAAGGAGGACCAAGAGCAAGAGAAGGATTGCGGACGTGTAGTGTCCACAACTAAAGAATCAATGTGGAATCTGAAAAGATACGTATCCTGATTCACCTTTTAATGTTTTTTCAAATACTTTCCATTCAAATCCATATGGTTTGGTTTCAATACTTCAAAACCAATTGGTAGGTCCAGGTATTCACAGAAATAGATGGGTGTTGGTTGATTGGAGTGAATTTGGAATGGCAGTGTGTCACGTCCTGACCTTAGTTCCTTTTTTATGTCTCTGTTTAGGTTTGGTCAGGGTGTGAGTTGGGGTGGGCATTCTGTGTTTTGTAGTCTAGGTTTTGTATTTCTATGTGTTTGGCCTGGTATGGTTCCCAATCAGAGGCAGCTGGCAATCGTTGTCTCTGATTGAGAACCATACTTAGGCAGCCTGTTGTGGGTAGTTATTTTCTGTTCAGTGTGTTTTGCACCTGACGGAGCTGTTTCGGTTGTTCTTTTGTATTTAGTGTTCAGTTCTATTTGATAAATGATGAACACGTACCACGCTGCACCTTGGCCCTCACCTTCTTCCACCAACAGCCGTTACACTGTGTTTTTCACTCTCGGGGGCACAGAGCAGTTTTTAGCAGAGGGTGGGAAAGGACATGGGGCACAGAGTGGTGGACAAGCACCACTCCATAAGAGAGCGATGAACAGGATTTCCACCCACAACCCTGCTCACAGGCTCTGCACCACAGTAACATAAAACTAGCATTCATACAGTCATTTGGGCTATTATCAGCAGTAAAATACTGTGAAAGTTTTACTGCAGCATGCTATCAATTATGGTGCATTGTGGGAACATTTTGTGTGTGTGTGTGTGTGTGGGGGTGGGGTAATTGCTGTATATGGCATTTTTGGTGGGTTGAAAACATTTTGACCACGAGTGGTATTGTTGTTTCTGTCTTATATTTAGGAGTGTCTTATAGGAGGCTATATTAATAGTGCTGTACCAATTTAACTGGTATGTGGTAGTAATGCCCATCAATTTAACAGATTAACAGACATTTTTCCATGTCTTTTTTTTAACCTGTTTTGCCCTGTAGTGGCTGTCAGTTTGGAAAGACGCTCCTGAACTTTGGCGATTACTAAGTATTTTTTTTAAATCTCCCGCTTTGGGCTGGATGTGTCAATGTGTAGTTCATACATGCAGAATTAGTCTTACCTCAATTAGCCACCAAATCCCGAGTTTGAAAGCAACTGTTTTTTCTAGAACTGTGCTCCACCATTTCCCAAAAATGTTCCCCCCGTGAGGGCCAGCCCCTTTGCAATTACAGTTATAGCCTGTGCTTGACTTGGACTAAAATAGGTGCCAGTACTCATTTCGGGTGCCGGTTTTGTTTACATTTATGTGCAGGAGCTCCACAATACTGTTGAGCTAATAAGAGGTGCAGGAGCTCCACAATACTGTTGAACTACTAAGAGGTGCAGGAGCTCCACAATACTGTTGAGCTAATAAGAGGTGCAGGTACTCCACAATACTGTTGAGCTAATAAGAGGTGCAGGTACTCCACAATACTGTTGAGCTAACAAGAGGTGCAGGAGCTCCTCAATACTGTTGAGCTAATAAGAGGTGCAGGAGCTCCACAATACTGTTGAGCTAATAAGAGGTGCAGGAGCTCCACAATACTGTTGAGCTAATAAGAGGTGCAGAAGCTCCACAATACTGTTGAGCTAATAAGAGGTGCAGGAGCTCCACAATACTGTTGAGCTAATAAGAGGTGCAGGAACTCCACAATACTGTTGAGCTAATAAGAGGTGCAGGAGCTCCACAATACTGTTGAGCTAATAAGAGGTGCAGAAGCTCCACAATACTGTTGAGCTAATAAGAGGTGCAGGAACTCCACAATACTGTTGAGCTAATAAGAGGTGCAGGAGCTTCACAATACTGTTGAGCTAATAAGAGGTGCAGGAGCTCCACAATACTGTTGAGCTAATAAGAGGTGCAGGAGCTCCACAATACTGTTGAGCTAATAAGAGGTGCAGGAGCTCCACAATACTGTTGAGCTAATAAGAGGTGCAGGAGCTCCACAATACTGTTGAGCTAATAAGAGGTGCAGGAGCTCCACAATACTGTTGAGCTAATAAGAGGTGCAGGAGCTCCACAATACTGTTGAGCTAATAAGAGGTCCAGGAGCTCCACAATACTGTTGAGCTAATAAGAGGTGCAGGAACTCCACAATACTGTTGAGCTAATAAGAGGTGCAGGAACTCCACAATACTGTTGAGTTAATAAGAGGTGCAGGAATTCAAGAACTAGAACATTTGAGATGCCGGTACTCCTGCCCATGTCAAGCACTGGTCCTAGCCAATGAGCTTCAGCCCTTTGCCATTTGAGTGACAGCTAGCAAGATGCGCACACATAGCACAGCGAGAGAGTTAGAGAGAGAGCAATGACGTGGTGCACATATCTGCCCATACTGTATGTGAGGTAGTACGCAATATTCGGGGACCACTTTCGTCTTGTGAATGCATCTTTCAGAATTACTGGCTAAAAAGTATACAAACGTACTGCTGAATCCCTTTCAGGTTTCTAGAAGGGCAAGTAATATAAACCACCAAATATTTATTGATGTGCTGTAATGTGTAAACACCTGCCCTTTCAGCCAGCCTGCTTGTACCAATTCCATGTAATTATAGTAAAATACTGTGAAATACAAATCCCATCTCCACTCAATGAACTTCATTCATTCATCCAGTCAATTATTCATGCATTCATCATTCTACGGTATTATACTGTGTCATTACACAGTACTTGCTTTGATGCTGTGTTTAGATTACAGTAGGTGTACTACAATATGAAATACAGTAACTTACTTGCCACTTTGCCGCCTTTTAGTTACTGTCAAATCCACAGCAAGCCCTTTACAGTGTAGCTATCACTAGCTAACAGAGAAACATAGCTAGCTAACAGGGAAACATAGCTAGCTAACAGGGAAACATAGCTAGCTAACAGGGAAACATAGCTAGCTAACAGGGAAACATAGCTAGCTAACAGGGAAACATAGCTAGCTAACAGGGAAACATAGCTAGCTAACAGGGAAACATGTCATTCTTCTTACATGTGCTACTAAAGTTAAAAAGCATTGGATTGGTGTAAACATGGTTTAGAGTGTTTACAACATACGTTTTGCACCAGTCTCAGCGCTCTTTCTTTTTCAATCCAAGTCACATTGAGATTGACTTTATTTTAGAAACCGAACCTAACTTATGACCTGACCCATGACCTTATGTATTGCTGCTGCTCCAACGCATGCTTTCTGTCCTTAACACTGAAACTGAAACGGAATAATATAACAACAAATAGAAATATGTTGATACAACTAAAAGTAAATCAAAACTAGCAGGTCTGAAAATGAACTGAAACTAAACTGAATTTAAAATAAAAAGCTACATTCTAGAAATACACTTGAATATAAAACAACTAAACTATGATAACCTTGGTGTGTGTACTGTGTGTGTGTGTGTGTACTGTGTGTACTGTGTGTGTGTGTGTGCACCTTTGTGTGTCATGACATGTCCTATTCTTACATCTGTATTTCTGTCCTCACAGTCTGTCATTAATGATCACAAATGTGTGTCTGTGTGTCAGTGTAGATTTGGAAGAAGATGAGAAAAAAAGAACAGTCCTTGGTCTGGGCAGCGTTGAAAGGTGCTGGTATATTTGACATTGGCGTTACAAAAACATTTCACACAAATTGATGCTGTAGTGTCATCGATTCAAACAATGAAAACATGAACAATAAAAAACACTGCATGCTCAACTTAGAACGAGTGACATTCCCAAAAGTCTCTTTTCTGAATGGATTCTTTTAATAACATTTTTATAAGCAATAACATATTCATTTTATAGAAAATAAACATCTCTAGGAAATACTATACACAATTATATTAGTACATCACATCTTACAGTTAAACAGCGTCAAATACTTATATACACCATTAAATAATGAGAGCATCATAATCAAGAATCAGAAGAAGAAGAGGTTTGTGGTGTGATGCTTTGCTCTTGTCTGTACTGTACGCCCTAATACTGTATGTGTCCACTGATATGAAGTACTAAAGTACTGTACACTACACCCTAAAGTAGTACTGAAGTACTGTACACTACATCCTAAAGTAGTACTGAAGTACTGTACACTACACCCTAAAGAGGCTGTCTGTGTGTGTGAGAATGCTGCAGTAAGGGGAACAGGCTACGCTACTGTGAGTGCCACATACAGAGAAAGGAATGAGAGAGACACTTGATGTGGAGTCAGAAAACTGAAACAGTCCGAATACGGACACTGTACAACAGTCACGGTTCCCCATTTAATGGGGAGGACTGTGTTACTGTACGGTGTCCATATTATGACATATTTGAGTCTCTGTACGGTTGATTCAGCTCTATGGTGCTGAGAACTCAAGTCGTGTAGGACTAAGAATCTATTGGAGTCGAATACTTGTTCATTTTTATGGAGACAGCAGCCTTTGGTGATGGAGATGATGGACAGAGATATTGATGAAGAACTGTGGTGAGATGAGATGACGACGTGTGAGATGATGCCGGCCGGGCCCTATGCCCTGACCTTTAACCTTTATGGTGATGATGTGGCGTCTACTGTACATCATGTTGTATGAGCACACGTCTGAACTTCGACTCGGTGACCTCCAGAGTTTTGACCCCCCCCCCCCAATATCCAAATTAGCACACTACCCACTTAGAATGAAGCGATGTATAAGGCATGCATTCTAAAGTAGTACGCTAGTGTGAATATTGAAACCTTTATTTTTATAAAAATGTTTAATTGAACACAAAGCGGGACAGATACCAACGCTGACTCAATGGTGTCGTATAGCCGTAATATGCACATCAAAATACATACCGGAAGAAGAGCGTTATATTCAGTCATTTTTTCTTTCTGTCGATATCAGAATCATATTTAGAATCTGTTAAAACACGCAATGTACATTTTTATAACACTTAAGCGCACATTGAGATACATCCAGGGGAGGGGCGGCTTCTTTTGACGCATGACATCTTGAATTGGAACACGCTCGTTCCCTTCCTTGTACAAGCACACACACACACACAGTCCATGTCACACACACACAGTTGATGTCACACACACACCGCGACCTGGAACTCGGACAGCAGAGCCGGAGGGGGCCTATTCTGGCCAATCGCAATCCACCAGGTGTCCAAAAATGATAGCGACCGTTCCAGAGGCAGAACAGTGCAGCGTGAATTTAAAACCGCTCCCTGTCTCCCCCCATCTCTCCCCCCTCTCTCTCTCTCTCTCCCCATCTCTCCCCCCCTCTCTCTCTGGAGGGGTGGTCTCTAAGTAACCATGGCTGCCAGGTGTCTAGACTCCAGACACAGACAGACAGGGCTGTGAAAGACTCTCTCAAAACACCGCAGTCCGTCTGTCCGTGAAGGAGACTGTCTGTTAGACAGACAATGCAGTCCCTCTCTCTGTCTCTCTGTCTGGTTATCAGGGGTGGCTGAGATAAAGCAGTGCCGTTGCCAGGGGTTACGGGGGTTGCTCTGAGGGACCTGCTGTCTTGTGTCTGTATTGCTGCCATCGGTGGTGCCTCAGAGGATCCCCAGCCGTCCCCATTGGCTGATGCGTCTGTCCGTCATGACGTCTCATCATGACTCCTCATCATCAGGTTTGGGTGGGGGGGATGTCCTATCTGTCTGTCTGTCTGTCATACTGCATAGGTGATGCTCACTGGGGCTGGGTAGTGCTCTATTTTACAAAGCCTGGAAGACAAAGACAAATTATGTATGAGGGCGATTGCTGTTCACTTCAAAACACGTGCACAAAGATAATGTTATATATGAAAAAAAATGAATATTGTGCTTTTGAGAGTGTATGGGTGATCTGTGTGTGTTGTGTCATACTGTCTGCAGGTTCAGTAGGTCTCTCTCTCTCTCTCTGGACATATGTACTCATGCCTGCTGAAATAGAACGCACCAGCACTCACAGCACTGCAATGTGTGTGTGTTATTCTCCATGGCCAGCGCAGGATGGGACCTTTAATTGCCATGGTCACTGCAAACATGAAAGCTGCAGTGTCTGTGTGCCTGAGTCTCTGCTCTGAGCTAACATGAAAGCTGCAATGTGTGTGCTTGCGCGCTGGTGTGTGTGTGTGTGGTTCTGCACAACTGTAGACATGAAAGCTAGCTGCAGTGTGCGGTAGTGGAGGATGGAGGATGCAGCTGGCCAGTGAACTGGCTTCTGTGAATGACAAGGTGGGAACGCCTACTAACTATAATGGTGGGGTGCTTCCCCTTATCCTCGGTAGTCTCTCTCTCTCTCGTTCTCTCTCTCTCTCTCTCTGTCTCTCTCTCTGTCTCTCTCTCTCGCTCTCTCTCTCTGTCTCTCTCTCGCTCTCTCTCTCTTGCTCTCTCTCTCTTTCTGAATCTCTCTCCCTCTCTCTCTCTTTCTCTTGCTGAATCTCTCTCCCTGTGTCTCTCAGTATTCTCTTTCTCTTCTGTCTCTCTATATTCTCTCTCTTTCTCTCTCTCTATATGTAGTCTCTGTCTCCCTTTCTCATTCTCTTTGTATCTCTGAGTCTCTCTGTGATGTAACGGCCCGCTGCTCTCCTTTTGTTTCTACACATCCGCATAGAACACAAAAACAGCCTCTGTTTGTCTCCTACTGTGTGTGTAATATGTGTTGTGAGTGTGTGTGTGTGTGTGTGTTTGTGAACATTCACAATGTTCATACGTTTTTGTGTGAGTTTGCACAATATGTGCCTGCTGTTTGTGTGTGCCTGTGTATATGTCTGCCTGTTGTGTGTGTGCGCTTGCCTGTGTGTGTGTGTGTGTGTGTGTGTGCCTGTGTGTGGGTGCCTGTGTGTATCTGTGCCTGTGTGTGTGCGTTTGCCTGTGTGTGTGTATGTGCCTCTGTGTATGTGCCTGTGTGTGTGTGTAACTGTTTGTGTGTGCCTGTGTGTGTGTGTGCCTGTGTGCGGGTGTGTGTGTGGGCCTGTGTGTGTGCGTTTGCCTGTGTGTGTGTATGTGCCTGTGTGTGTGTGTGCCTGTCTGTGTGTGCCTGTGTGTGTGTGTGCCTGTGTGCGTGTGTGTGTGTGGGCCTGTGTGTGCAGCAGTTCCCTGCCCATGTGAGATTGCTCCCTTCCTCCCTCCTTTCCTTCCTCCATCCCTCCTGCTGGTGTCTGTGTCTGTGTTGTAGAACAGTGAGAGGAGGAGAGCAGAGGAGCAGAGAACAGAGGCAGAGTTCCATGGAGACCTGGGTGGGGTGGGTGGGGGGGTGGGGGGGTGGGGGGTTGTGCCTGGGATTGTGTCTGTGTATCTTTACTGCTCTCTGATTAGGCTGCTCAGTCTGCTAAATTAGCATCGCACAGACCCACCAGCCTCCCTCTCTCTCTCTCTCTCTCTCTCTCTCTCTCTCTCTCTCTCTCTCTCTCTCTCTCCCTCTTTCTCTCTCTCTATCCCTCTGTCTTCCTCCTCTCTCTCTCTCTCTCCCCCCCTCTCTCTCTCTCTCTTTCTCTCTCTCCCTATTTCTCTCTCTCTATCCCTCTGTCTTTCTCCTCTCTCTCTCTCTCTCTCTCTCTCTCTCTCTCTCTCTCTCTCCCTCTTTCTCTCTCTCTCCCTCTCTCTCTCTCTCTCCCTGTCTCGCTCTTTCTCTCTCTCTATCCCTCTGTCTCTCTCTCTCTCTCTCTCTATTTCTCTCTCTCTATCCCTCTATCTTTCTCCTCTCTCTCTCTCTCTCTCTCTCTCTCTCTCTCTCATTCTCTCTCTGTCTCTGTTCTTCTATACGTGGGAGGGGAAGAGAGGAGGGAGGGGGATAGGATACAGGGACAGGAAAGGAGAAAAGAGAGAGAGGGAGGGAGAGGGAGGAGAGATGGAGGGAGAGGGGAGGAGAGATGGAGGGAGCAAGGGGAAGGCAGGGGGTGAAAAGAGGAGAGGAGAAGAGAGAGATGAGGGAGTGAGGGGAAGGCAGGGGGTGAAGAGAGAAGAGGATAAGAGAGAGATGGAGGGAGTGAGGGGAAGGCAGGGGGTGAAGAGAGAAGAGGAGAAGAGAGAGATGGAGGGAGTAAGGGGAAGGCAGGGGGTGAAAAGAGAAGAGGAGAAGAGAGAGATGGAGGGAGTGAGGGGAAGGCAGAGGTGGGCGTGATGCTTTTTTGATCAGCAGCCAGATTTTCACCCTTGTCTGTCAGTCTACACAGAGGAGAGGAGAGAGGGATGGGGAGAATAGAGGAGGGAGGGAGGGAGGGGGAGAATAGAGGAGGGAGGGAGGGGGAGAATAGAGGAGGGAGAGGGGAGAGGAGAGGAGAGAGGAGATGAGAGAGAGGGATGGGGAGAATAGAGGAGGGAGGGAGGGGGAGAATAGAGGAGGGAGGGAGGGGGAGAATAGAGGAGGGAGGGATGGGGAGAATAGAGGAGGGAGAGGAGAGAGGAGATGAGAGAGAGGCTGCTGCTTCAATGCACCGCTGCTCCCTGCTGAATGTCAGTACCCCTCTCTCTCCCCTCCCCCTTCCCTCCATCATTGACCTTCCTCCAGAGTGCAGTGTGGCGTTACCGCCACCAGATGGCGCCTCCCATAAAGAAAACTGCAACCTTGGAAATCCAAACAAAACAGGAAGAGTGGGCTGCTAATGTGATCACACTCCCACTTTCAGTCATAACAATGCACAGCGTGGCTGACTAATGTTTTCCGAGAGGTGCAGTGTGAGAGGTAGCTAGTGGGATAAAGTGTAGGATGATTTGCCATTTTGTCAAGGTCATTCGTAGGACTCCCTGTGCAGTCATTTAAAATGAACAAATGTAGCGGATGACATCTTAATGTGCGTAGGGCTTCATCCCAAATGGCACACTATTAAGTAGAGCACTTCTTTTGACCAGGGCCCTATATGGATGTTAATGGGCAACATACATTCCACAACAGTAACATTCTTGTTCCTTTGCATAGAATGTGTTTGTTGTAGATTAGAACAGTGGGTGCCGACATGGATGAGACTCAGCTGAACTCTGTCAACCCAGTTGGAGCTGGATTCCTTTCCTATGTCTGCTAGCCTTTCAGCTTGGTGCTGAACACTCTATTAGAGTCTGTGTTTAGTGATGGGAGGGAATCGACAGGCTGACCTCCAGCCCTGCAGAAGGCTGTGTGAGACCAATCAGTGTTCGGTGTTCAGGTGGCGTTAACAGTGGTGTTAGTGGACTGGCCAGTCAATAGTGCTCAGCGCCAGGCAGAGATGCCTGATAGGCTGTTGCCACGGGAGATGCAGAGACACACGACCTTGGTTACACACATCCTCTGTCTCTGTCTGTGCCTGACTCTCTCTTTGTCCATTTATGAGTGTGTGTCTGTCTGTTTATGTGTGTGTGTTAATGTCTCTCTCACTCTCTTTTTCCTTACTCTCTGTCACTGTCACTATATGTCATTCTCTGTATGTCTGTCTCTGTCACTATATGTCATTCTCTGTATGTCTGTCTCTGTCACTATATGTCATTCTCTGTATGTCTGTCTCTGTCACTATATGTCATTCTCTGTATGTCTGTCTCTGTCACTATATGTCATTCTCTGTATGTCTGTCTCTGTCACTATATGTCATTCTCTGTATGTCTGTCTCTGTCACTATATGTCATTCTCTGTATGTCTGTCTCTGTCACTATATGTCATTCTCTGTATGTCTGTCTCTGTCACTATATGTCATTCTCTGTATGTCTGTCTCTGTCAAAAACTGAAATGTAATGTATTGTAATATCACAATATTAGAAATTCCTAACCAGAGGGGATAGAGAGACGGGAGTCTTGGATTATAGGAATGTTTACGGAGATAAAAGCATAATTATTCTGATGTGTATGGTTCTGTTCTCTCAGGGTGGGTGAGTCTCCAGGACAAGGCAGGAAAGTACAGAAGAAGCCAAAGAGCCCTCCCACTAACAGGTACAGTAGAGAACAGTGCTGCCCCCTACTGACTGCACATAAGTGGCTCTTACTGTCTCCTATACTTCACATCTCTGACTGTCTCCTATACTTCACATATTTTACTGTCTCCTATACTTCACATCTCTGACTGTCTCCTATACTTCACATATCTTACTGTCTCCTATACTTCACATCTCTGACTGTCTCCTATACTTCACATCTCTGACTGTCTCCTATACTTCACATCTCTGACTGTCTCCTATACTTCTCATCACTCTCTCTCCCCCTCAGGATCCTGAAGCCAGAATGCCTCTGTCCCAGGTCAGCTAAACCGACATTTCTCCAACATTTCTCTACTTCTCCCCCTCTCTTTATTTCTCTGCCCTTCTTCTTTAATTCCTTAACTCATAAACAATAAAAACTCCAATAAATACTAAAATTTTAATTTATAATGAATAAAAATCACCCCATCTCTCCCCCCTCTCTGTCTGTCAATCTAAGTCTGTGTGTCAGGAGCTGGTACAGAAATACCTCGGAGGACAGAGTGAGGCGCTCAGACAGCCTGAAGAATCATAACTCCCTGAGCTAACTGGTTCCTCCCTCAGTCCCTCTATGACCCCTCACTCCCTGACCCCCTTTGATCCTTGACCTCTGGGCCTTCTATCAGCCCCATGTTGCACTATGGTTTGACTACCACCAATGCTACTAGTCCCTCTAACCTCCCTCTAACCTCCCTCTGACCTCCCTCTAACCTCCCTCTAACCTCCCTCTGACCTCCCTCTGACCTCCCTCTAACTTCCCTCTAACTTCCCTCTAACCTCCCTCTGACCTCCCTCTGACCTCCCTCTGAACTCCCTCTAACTTCCCTCTAACCTCCCTCTGACCTCCCTCTGACCTCCCTCTAACTTCCCTCTAACTTCCCTCTAACCTCCCTCTGACCTCCCTCTGACCTCCCTCTAACTTCCCTCTAACCTGCCTCTGACCTCCCTCTAATCTCCCTCTAACCTCCCTCTGACCTCCCTCTGACCTCCCTCTAACCTCCCTCTAACTTCCCTCTAACCTCCCTCTAACTTCCCTCTAACCTCCCTCTAACCTCCCTCTGACTTCCATCTGACCTCCCTCTGACCTCCCTCTGACCTCCCTCTGACCTCCCTCTGATGGTTCAGTCCAGTGCTCACTGCCCAGGACATACCCTATCCAATGGATTGTTGCTATAGTTACATAGATTGTTCTACTATTTATCTCCCTTTTGCATGTGTACAGACGGATTCTGTTTATTTGCTTACCTCGTGTTTCGGACATTTCAGTGAAAAGTTGTCGTCTTGGAACATGCAGCCTGAGAGAGAGAGAAAGAGAGAGAAGGAAGGAGACAGAGAGGGAGAGAAGGAAAGAGAAAGATAGAGGTAGGGAGAGAAGGAAGGAGAGAGAGAGAGAGGGAGAGAGAGAGAGAAGGAAGGAAGCAGAAAGAGATATAGAGAGGGAGAGAGAGAAGGAAGGAGGGAGAGGAAGAGATGGAAGGAGAGAGAGAGAGAGAAGGAAGGAGGGAGAGACAGAGAGGGAGAGAGAAGGAAGGAGAGAGACATAGAGAGAGAGAAGTAAGGAGAGAGAGACAGAGAGGGAGAGAGAGAGAAGGAAGGAGAGAATGATAGGATGAGGTAGGTTGCAGCCATGGTGTACTCTGCAGGATTAAACTGGTCCTTCAGTTCCTCTCAGTGCTGCCTCTGTGAGGAGTTCTAATCCCCACGGTACCTACTGATGGCATGATGTAATGTGAGGGGAGGCCATACCTACATACAGTATATGCTTATACACAAATGAACACACACACACACACACACACACACACACACACACACACACACACACACACACGCTACCTCCACCCCTTCATTCCCCCTCCTCCTTCACCCTTCCCTCTTACTCCCCTCCCCCTTCACCCTTCCCTCTTACTCCCCTCCCCCTTCACCCTTCCCTCCTACTCCCCTCCCCCTTCACCCTTCCCTCTTACTCCCCTCCCCCTTCACCCTTCCCTCTTACTCCCCTCCCCCTTCACCCTTCCCTCCTACTCCTCCCACTCCTTCTTGCCTGCTTTATCCATCCCTCTCCTCCTCTCTCCTCTCTCTCTCTCTCTCTGAGGGCTCTTACCTCTCTCCTCCTCTCTCCATCCCTCTCATCTCTCTCTCTCTCTCTCTCTCTGAGGGCTCTTACCTCTCTCCTCCTCTCTCCAACCCTTTCCTCTCTCTCTCTCTCCGAGGGCTCTTACCTCTCTCCTCCTCTCTCCATCCCTTTCCTCTCTCTCCTCTCTCTCTCTCTCTGTCTCTGAGGGCTCTTACCTATCTCCTCCTCTCCTCCTCTCTCCTCTCTCTCTCCTCTCTCTCTCTCTCTCTCTCTCTCTCTCTCTCTCTCTCCGAGGGCTCTTACCTATCTCCTCCTCTCCTCCTCTCTCCTCTCTCTCCTCTCTCTCTCTCTCTCTCTCTCTCCGAGGGCTCTTACCTATCTCCTCCTCTCTCCTCCTCTCCCCTCTCTCTCCTCCTCTCTCCTCTCTCTCTCTCTCTCTCTCTGAGGGCTCTTACCTATCTCCTCCTCTCCTCCTCTCTCCTCTCTCTCTCCTCTCTCTCTCTGAGGGCTCTTACCTATCTCCTCCTCTCTCCTCTCTCTCTCCTCTCTTTCTCTCTCTGAGGGCTCTTACCTATCTCCTCCTCTCCTCCTCTCTCCTCCTCTCTCCTCTCTCTCTCTCTCTCTGAGGGCTCTTACCTATCTCCTCCTCTCTCTCTCCTCTCCTCTCTCTCTCTCTCCTCCTCTCTCCTCTCTCTCTCCTCTCTCTCTCTCTCTGAGGGCTCTTACCTATCTCCTTGGCGCAGATGTAGTGGTATTTATGAGGGCAGCCTTTCCAGCAGCAGCTGATGGACGCGCCCACTCTCTGGCACTTGGAACAGCTCTGGAGACCAGACAGACAGACAGAGAGAAAGACGGACAGAGGGACAGCCAGCCAGACAGAGAGACATAGAGCCATACAGACGGGCAGACAGGCAGACAGACGGGCAGACAGGCAGACAGACAGTCTCCAGTTAATAATAAAGCATCTACTTGATGTTGCCAAAAATACGTCACTGTGTCCAATATGTCACTGTGTCCAATATGTCACTGTGTCCAATACGTCACTGTGTCCAATACGTCACTGTGTTCAATATGTCACTGTGTCCAATATATCACTGTGGACAATATGTCACTGTGTCCAATATATCACTGTGGACAATATATCACTGTGTCCAATATGTCACTGTGTCCAATATGTCACTGTGTCCAACATGTCACTGTGGACAATATGTCACTGTGTCCAATATGTCACTGTGGACAATATGTCACTGTGACCAATATGTCACAGTGTACAATACGTCACTGTGTCCAATATGTCACTGTGTCCAATATGTCACTGTGTCCAATATGTCACTGTGTTCAATATGTCACTGTGTCCAATATATCACTGTGGACAATATGTCACTGTGTCCAATACGTCACTGTGTCCAATACGTCACTGTGTCCAATTTGTCACTGTGGACAATATGTCACTGTGGACAGTATGTCACTGTGTCCAATATGTCACTGTGGACAATATGTCACTGTGTCCAATATGTCACTGTGTCCAACATGTCACTGTGTCCAACATGTCACTGTGGACAATATGTCACTGTGGACAATATGTCACTGTGGACAATATGTCACTGTGTCCAATATGTCACTGTGGACAGCATGTCACTGTGTCCAATATGTCACTGTGGACAATATGTCACTGTGGACAATATGTCACTGTGGACAGTATGTCACTGTGTCCAATATGTCACTGTGGACAATATGTCACTGTGTCCAATACGTCACTGTGTCCAATATGTCACTGTGTCCAATATGTCACTGTGTCCAATATGTCACTGTGTCCAATACGTCACTGTGTCCAATATGTCACTGTGTCCAATATGTCACTGTGGACAATATGTCACTGTGGACAATATGTCACTGTGTCCAATACGTCACTGTGTCCAATATGTCACTGTGTCCAATATGTCACTGTGTCCAATATGTCACTGTGTCCAATATGTCACTGTGGACAATATGTCACTGTGTCCAATACGTCACTGTGTCCAATATGTCACTGTGTCCAATATATCACTGTGACCAATATGTCACTGTGTCCAATATGTCACTGTGGACAATATGTCACTGTGTCCAACATGTCACTGTGTCCAATATGTCACTGTGGACAATATGTCACTGTGTCCAACATGTCACTGTGGACAATATGTCACTGTGGACAATATGTCACTGTGTCCAATATGTCACTGTGTCCAATATGTCACTGTGGACAATATGTCACTGTGGACAATATGTCACTGTGGACAGTATGTCACTGTGTCCAATATGTCACTGTGGACAATATGTCACTGTGTCCAATACGTCACTGTGTCCAATATGTCACTGTGTCCAATATGTCACTGTGACCAATATGTCACTGTGTCCAATATGTCACTGTGGACAATATGTCACTGTGTCCAATATGTCACTGTGGACAATATGTCACTGTGTACAATACGTCACTGTGTCCAATATGTCACTGTGTCCAATATGTCACTGTGACCAATATGTCACTGTGTCCAATATGTCACTGTGTCCAATATGTCACTGTGGACAATATGTCACTGTGGACAATATGTCACTGTGTCCAATATGTCACTGTGGACAGTATGTCACTGTGTCCAATATGTCACTGTGGACAATATGTCACTGTGGACAATATGTCACTGTGGACAGTATGTCACTGTGTCCAATATGTCACTGTGGACAATATGTCACTGTGTCCAATACGTCACTGTGTCCAATATGTCACTGTGTCCAATATGTCACTGTGTCCAATATGTCACTGTGTCCAATACGTCACTGTGTCCAATATGTCACTGTGTCCAATATGTCACTGTGGACAATATGTCACTGTGGACAATATTTCACTGTGTCCAATACGTCACTGTGTCCAATATGTCACTGTGTCCAATATGTCACTGTGTCCGATATGTCACTGTGTCCAATATGTCACTGTGGACAATATGTCACTGTGTCCAATACGTCACTGTGTCCAATATGTCACTGTGTCCAATATGTCACTGTGTCCAATATGTCACTGTGTCCAATATGTCACTGTGGACAATATGTCACTGTGTCCAATACGTCACTGTGTCCAATATGTCACTGTGTCCAATATGTCACTGTGACCAATATGTCACTGTGTCCAATATGTCACTGTGGACAATATGTCACTGTGTCCAACATGTCACTGTGTCCAATATGTCACTGTGGACAATATGTCACTGTGTCCAATATGTCACTGTGTCCAACATGTCACTGTGGACAATATGTCACTGTGGACAATATGTCACTGTGTCCAATATGTCACTGTGTCCAATATGTCACTGTGGACAATATGTCACTGTGGACAATATGTCACTGTGGACAGTATGTCACTGTGTCCAATATGTCACTGTGGACAATATGTCACTGTGTCCAATACGTCACTGTGTCCAATATGTCACTGTGACCAATATGTCACTGTGTCCAATATGTCACTGTGGACATTATGTCACTGTGTCCAATATGTCACTGTGGACAATATGTCACTGTGTCCAATACGTCACTGTGTCCAATATGTCACTGTGTCCAATATGTCACTGTGACCAATATGTCACTGTGTCCAATATATCACTGTGTCCAATATGTCACTGTGGACAATATGTCACTGTGGACAATATGTCACTGTGTCCAATATGTCACTGTGGACAGTATGTCACTGTGTCCAATATGTCACTGTGGACAATATGTCATTGTGGACAATATGTCACTGTGGACAGTATGTCACTGTGTCCAATATGTCACTGTGGACAATATGTCACTGTGTCCAATACGTCACTGTGTCCAATATGTCACTGTGTCCAATATGTCACTGTGTCCAATACGTCACTGTGTCCAATATGTCACTGTGTCCAATATGTCACTGTGGACAATATGTCACTGTGGACAATATGTCACTGTGTCCAATACGTCACTGTGTCCAATATGTCACTGTGTCCAATATGTCACTGTGTCCAATACGTCACTGTGTCCAATATGTCACTGTGTCCAATATGTCACTGTGGACAATATGTCACTGTGGACAATATTTCACTGTGTCCAACACGTCACTGTGTCCAATATGTCACTGTGTCCAATATGTCACTGTGTCCGATATGTCACTGTGTCCAATATGTCACTGTGGACAATATGTCACTGTGTCCAATACGTCACTGTGTCCAATATGTCACTGTGTCCAATATGTCACTGTGACCAATATGTCACTGTGTCCAATATGTCACTGTGGACAATATGTCACTGTGTCCAACATGTCACTGTGTCCAATACGTCACTGTGGACAATATGTCACTGTGGACAATATGTCACTGTGTCCAATACGTCACTGTGTCCAATATGTCACTGTGTCCAATATGTCACTGTGTCCAATATGTCACTGTGTCCAATATGTCACTGTGGACAATATGTCACTGTGTCCAATACGTCACTGTGTCCAATATGTCACTGTGTCCAATATGTCACTGTGACCAATATGTCACTGTGTCCAATATGTCACTGTGGACAATATGTCACTGTGTCCAACATGTCACTGTGTCCAATATGTCACTGTGGACAATATGTCACTGTGTCCAATATGTCACTGTGTCCAACATGTCACTGTGGACAATATGTCACTGTGGACAATATGTCACTGTGTCCAATATGTCACTGTGTCCAATATGTCACTGTGGACAATATGTCACTGTGGACAATATGTCACTGTGGACAGTACGTCACTGTGTCCAATATGTCACTGTGGACAATATGTCACTGTGTCCAATACGTCACTGTGTCCAATATGTCACTGTGACCAATATGTCACTGTGTCCAATATGTCACTGTGGACATTATGTCACTGTGTCCAATATGTCACTGTGGACAATATGTCACTGTGTCCAATACGTCACTGTGTCCAATATGTCACTGTGTCCAATATGTCACTGTGACCAATATGTCACTGTGTCCAATATATCACTGTGTCCAATATGTCACTGTGGACAATATGTCACTGTGGACAATATGTCACTGTGTCCAATATGTCACTGTGGACAGTATGTCACTGTGTCCAATATGTCACTGTGGACAATATGTCATTGTGGACAATATGTCACTGTGGACAGTATGTCACTGTGTCCAATATGTCACTGTGGACAATATGTCACTGTGTCCAATACGTCACTGTGTCCAATATGTCACTGTGTCCAATATGTCACTGTGTCCAATACGTCACTGTGTCCAATATGTCACTGTGTCCAATATGTCACTGTGGACAATATGTCACTGTGGACAATATGTCACTGTGTCCAATACGTCACTGTGTCCAATATGTCACTGTGTCCAATATGTCACTGTGTCCAATATGTCACTGTGTCCAATATGTCATTGTGGACAATATGTCACTGTGTCCAATACGTCACTGTGTCCAATATGTCACTGTGTCCAATATGTCACTGTGACCAATATGTCACTGTGTCCAATATGTCACTGTGGACAATATGTCACTGTGTCCAACATGTCACTGTGTCCAATACGTCACTGTGTCCAATATGTCACTGTGTCCAACATGTCACTGTGTCCAATATGTCACTGTGTCCAACATGTCACTGTGTCCAATACGTCACTGTGTCCAATACGTCACTGTGTCCAATACGTCAATGTCACTGTGTCCAATATGTTCCCTACAAAATAGACTTGAACAAGGCAAATGTTTTTCTTATTTGTGATCTATTTTTTCTTATTATTCCATTTCATAGTAATGTAAAAACCCCATTCATTTCTAACTGTGGGAGGTTAGAATTATAGATCACAATCATGTACAGTTTACTGTATGTGAAATACAGCACTTGAAATATTGACCCTCCATTGGTAAGATGCAGGATCAGTATCAACCGGAGAGAGAGAGGTGGAAAGAGAGAGAGAAAGAAAAAGAGAGAAATCAGCATAGAGAAAGAAGAAGGTCTCACCGTTTCTGTGGAGGTGTGAACAGCCTCTTTCAGGCCGTACAGCCTCCCTGCCACCATGATGATCCCATTGGTCCAGATAGCACAGTTCTCATGGGCCCAGTGTTCCTTAGCCTCAGCCTCCCCCTGCAGTCTCTGGAGGAGGCCTCCTCCTCCATTGCCCCCTTCCTGACCACCAGCTGTGGCCTCCGCAGCCCTCCTCTCCCCCTGGAGCTTCTGCATCCTCCTGAACCGATCCCGTAGGGTGGGCCGGTGCGTGCTTCCGCCCTCCGCCGGTGCCCTCTCTGCCCTCCTGGGGCGCCAATGGTGGGGGTGGGGCTGATGATGGTGACTCCCACCACTACTACTACTGCCCTGCTTTGTGACTGTCTCCATATCCACCTTTTTACTAACTTCCTTTTTGAAGCCGGGGTCTCCTTCGCTTGTTGGGGTGCTGCTGCTTGGTTCCCTGATGCTACTGTTGGAGCTTATTTTCTCTCGGTTTTCCCTCGGGGTTTCTATATGTCTTGCTGACAGGATTTTGCGGGGGATGCTATCCTCTGGGAAGTAGGGCCCACACAAATCCCCCAGCTCACGGTAATTTGCTGGCTTTCCACACAGGCAACACGTTAGACACCTGTCAATTAACGTTTTGTTAACCAAGGGCCCCTGGAGCATAGCTGAGGAGCTGGGTATCGCCTTGGCAACTGTGACTGAGTTTTTAATTTTGTCCGGGCTCTTTTTCCGGAGATTCTGAAGCACCATCTTCAGCTCTTCATCGCGCCTGTTGACGATGGTACAGAGAGAGGTGAAGTCTCCGGAGCTGTCCATACGCACATATGGACAGAAGGAGTGTTTGATTCTGCTTTCAGGAGTCTTACTCAGTACCTGTT
This sequence comes from Oncorhynchus mykiss, assembly GCF_057628025.1. Classification (NCBI taxonomy): domain Eukaryota; kingdom Metazoa; phylum Chordata; class Actinopteri; order Salmoniformes; family Salmonidae; genus Oncorhynchus; species Oncorhynchus mykiss. The sequence continues at coordinate 92,307,863 of NC_143033.1, read as the reverse complement.
TGAGAGAGGGCTCTGGCTGCTTTTCCTCTGACACTGCAGGACTTTCCTTTTTCCATTTCTTCTTCTTGAGTCTGGCCTCCCTCCCTGCAGCCTTTACCACCGCTTCAATCACCTCCATGGCGTCTTTGATTCCCTTTTTAGGACCAGGTTTTTTGTGAACCCTCAGAGGTTTGCTGCTCTGCTGTTCACCTGGTGCTCTCCCTCTCTTTTTGGAGGGGGATGAAGAGGGCTTCCTCCCTCGTTTGGAGGGAGGCGGCTGGATCATTTCTGTGGCGATCACCTGCAGGCTGTCTGTGATCTCACCTGGGCCGGCTGGTAGAGCGGGCGTTGTTGTTAACGCTATGTCAGTGGGTGTCTCTGTCTGCTGTTCTGCTGTTGTTGTCTCTACCTCCTCGTCAGCCACAGGCCCCTCTGAAGGCTGTCCTCCTTTCCTCTTCCTCCTCCTCTGTTTCAGGTGCATCTCGTGGTTGTTCTTGATGGCCCTCTGCTTGGCCAGCCGCGGCGTGTTGATGATCAGGCTCCCCGTCTCCATGGCGACCACCGTGGCGTCCGTGCTCTCTACCATGGCCCATTTCCTCCTCTTGGTCCTGGTGGGTTTGTTGGCGCCGCTCGCCGCTGCAGCGTCTGGCACCCCTGATGGGAGTGGCTCCGGCTGCACCCCCTCCCCGGTGTTCTGCTGCACCCTTCTCTCCTGTTCTGTGTTCTGGGCCCCCGTGGAGCTCCCCACGTCTCTTGCTAACTCCTCCCGTGACACATCAGGGGCGCTCACCGCCGCCACTGGGGCCTCGCTCTCCTCCGAGACGGGCAGCGACACAGGCTTTGACGTCACTTCATCTACTGTCGCCTCTGTGCTCTCGGGCTGTGGTGTTGGCGGGTGTTTCTTCGAACCGGTGCCCGAGTTTATTTTCTGAACCATGGCCTCGTATTTCAGACCCCTGCCTTTGCGCGGGGGGAGGTACTTGGTTTTAGTGGGACACTGAGAAGGGACACTGGGCATTTCACTAACCACATCACCGTCAGCCATCGTGGGAGGAGGGTTATCTTTGGTCAGCACAGTGATCAGAGAGGCCTTGATGTGCCTGCCTCTCTTTAGCCTTCTCTTGGGCCCTCGGACACCCATCTCCTTGGGTTTGACTAATGGAGGCTGGTTGGCCTGGTCAGAATGGGGAGTTTCAGGCTGGGGCTGTTTTGGTTTTGGTTTTGGACCTCGCTTTTTCTTCACCGGAGGCTCTAGAGGCAGAGGACTGGGTTTTCTTTTGAGTGGAGGTACAGGTGCAGTTTCAAGAGGTACAGCTACAGTCGGTTCTTTAGGTTTCTCAGGTGGAGCGACAGGTATACTAATGTCTGTTACACTGTTGTTTGTTACACTGTTGTCTTTTATGCTGGTGTCTGTTACGCTGGTGTCTGTTACACTGGTGTCTGTTACATTGGGGTCTGATACACTAGTGTCTGTTACTCTGGTGTCTGTTACACTGACGTCTGTTGCAATGGTGTCGGTTTCACTGGTGTCTGGTTTACTGGTGTCTGTTACACTGGTGTCTGGTTTACTGGTGTCTGTTATACTGGTGTTGGTTTTACTGGGGTCTGTTACTCTGGTGTCTGTTACACTGGTGTCTGTTACACTGGTGTCTGTTACACTGGTGTCTGGTTTACTGGTGTCTGTTACACTGGTGTCTGGTTTACTGGTGTCTGTTACACTGGTGTCTGGTTTACTAGAGTCTGTTACACTGGTGTCTGTTATACTTGTGTCTGTCTGGTTAGGGAAGACAGGGATTGCTGGCTCTATGCTCATACGTTCCTCATTTTGTAACACTGCATTGGACTTTGTTATACCTGTCAGGGTTTGAGTCAGGATTCCCTCAGATTGCGCCTTCTCTTTTTCCTTTGGAAGCTTATCCTGGGGGGGCTTCCTGGATCTCAGGACCATGTTCTTTCCGTCCTTGCCTGGAGCTTTCACTTCCTGTTTCCCATCACCTTGCTGACTGTTGATGCTCAAGCTCTTCTGGCCTCTTCCTGGACCCCCTGTTATGAGTGGAATGGGACCTTCCTGTTCTGCCAACTTCGACTTAGAGCCCGTACCCCTGGGACGACCACGGGGTGCTCCTTCATTTGGTTTTGAACCAGGTTTTGGTCCTGGTTTTGGACCCGGTTTAGGCCCTGGTTTTAGAACTGTTTTTGGGCCTGGTTTAGGCCCCGGTTTTAAACCTGGTTTTGGGCTGGGCTTCGAATCGGGTTTCAAACCTGGTTTTGGTCCTGGTTTTAGACTTGGCTTTGAACCTGGTTTTGGCCCTGGTTTTAGTCCTGGTTTAGGCCCTGGTTTTAACCCTGACTTTGGGCCTGGTTTTGGGCCTGGTTTCGAACCTGGTTTCCGCCCTGGTTTCCGTCTTTCAGGGGGCTGGGGATCCTTAGGAGGAGTGTCCTGCGCGTTGAATGAGCGAGTGCACATTCTGGACCGGGAGCCCTCAACAAGCAGTTTGGGTGTCTCGCTCGTTGTGATTATGTCCTGGTGAGCGGCCATGTCTAGCTGATCGGAGAACAGAGCACTCTTGCTGGAGGGCATGCAGGGTTTCTGCGGTGGCGAGGGGGCACTCTCCCCCTCTCTCTCCACACTCAGCTGTCTCCTGAATTCCACACTTGAGTGCATCAGTCTCCTCCTGCCTCGGCCGTGCTTCCGGCCGAAAGCCTGCGGGTGTGCAGATAGGGCCACGGGTTCTGGCTTGGCTGAAGGGGTCACAGCGCTTGGGCAGCTGATGCCCGGCTCCATGTCCTCATCACCTTTCTTTGGCGAGGGTGGGGTGTTGGCCCAGGAGGGCGCTGAGTGCAGTATGGACTTCCCCGGCAGCTGAGGGGAGTCAGGCTCCAGCACGTTGGAATCGCTGTGATCAATATGGTCCCTGGTGTGAGACGGAGCTGGAGGTGTTGCTATCTCGCTGAGAGCTGAGAAAACCATCATGGCTGAGTGAGACTGGGGTGGAGTGTCACAAATGGCTGACCCACTTTCTGGGGATTCTGCTGCTGCTGCTGTTGCATCTGGTTGTGCTGCTTGGCTTTCTGTCTCTGCAGACTCTGTGTTACTGTAAGGCTGAGGCTCAGCCAGGCTCTGGCCTTCTGTTCTGCTGCACAGTTCTCCAGAAGGCTCCTCCTGTGGGCTCTTTCTATTGTTGAGGTCCCTCTCAGTTGATGGCAGGCTCTCACTCTCTTCTCCCTCTCTCTCCTCAGCAGACAGAGGAGAAGATATGGAGTTCTGCTTTCTCTCCTCCTCCCCCTCCTCATCCTCCTCCTCTTCTTCTCTGCTCTCTCTCTTCTCTGAGGCGGAGAGCCTCTGGTCCAAAGCCTCGCCCCGTGGGGTAGGGGATGTGTTCTCCGAGCTGTCTTCCTTCTCTGTTAAATATTGATCTTGGTCAAGGTCACCCCTGGAAATATAGGGGGATGTCTTCACTGAGCTCTCAGAGTCAGTGGGAGATTCGGATTTGAAGGCCTCTGATTTCATCTCCTGGCCCAGGTCTCCCTTGTGGCTGGAGTCTGAGAGGCTTGGGGACTTATCCGCCGAGTCCCCTTTGCCTCGGTCGTATTTGTTTTGTATCTTGTGGTACATGTTCTCGTCGTAGCAGTAACTCTTTCCCTCGGTCACTGCTTTGTTGATCTTGCTATACAGCGCTGGGCCTTTCTCGTCCTCTGGCCATTTCTCCCGCTTCTCAGAGGTATCTGTGACATTATCGCTGCCTCTGCGGTCACTCTCGCTGTCGGAGGTCTTTTTCACGCCATCATCCTCGTAGTCTGCTATTTTCTCTGTCCAGGCCAACTCCTCAAAGTTTTCCTTCAGTGGCAAGCCAAGACGTTGGATGTCTGGAGGGGACTGGCTCTCCTGCTTCATGGGGCTGGGAATCGTCACACTCACGGGGGACCTCTCATCCCCCACGCTCTTCATGGAGGTTTGTCGGGGTTCGTGTCCCCCCTGTGACCTGGGGTCAGGGGTCATGTTGTCCCTGGAAGCCACGCTCTGCAGGCCGGACACAGAGTCACCAGACCGGGTGGACATGTCATCCGGAGAGGTCATGGAGCAGGATGAGGCTGTGTCCAGGCCCAAGTGTGTGTTGTTGGGGGCCTGAGCTGGGCTCCTGCCCTGGCCGCAGTAGTAGTACCCTCTCTCCAGCTGCTCGTCAGAACTACTGGAGTACCCCCCCTCCTGCATCTCAATGGGGACGAGCTGGTGCTGGTTGGTGCTGTAGGGGTCCTGCATGGGACCCCCACCGTGCTGACCCTCGGGGCCTCCTGGCACTCCTTTGTAAACCTCTTCCTTCTTGGAGGAGCTGCCTCCACTGCTCCCAATGCTGCTGCGCTTGGCCCCCTTCTTGTTGGCGACCATGGCCTCGGAGAGCAGCAGCTGCTGCACATTGTTGGAGATGTTCTCCACCTGAGAGGTGAGGGCATTCAGGCTCCACAGGCTGGGGTTGGCAAGCAGCTTCTCAGAGAAGCGCTCCTTCATGGAAACCCCCTGTGTGTAGCTGTGCTGCGGGGTTGGGTGGGCCACGTTGGGGGACGAGGACGGGTGGGAGCGCGGCGGCATCAGCAAGCCTTGGTCCTGCAGACCCGCTGAGGAAGAGGAGGACGAAGAAGCCGCCCCTGGGGTCATTGGTGGCTGGCTGTACTGGAAGCTCTCTGGATTGGTCATCAAAGGGGAAGGGGTGGAGCTGTAGGAGGGCGAGCGGCCTACAGAGCGTGCAGGGGAGTGGCTGGAGGCGGGACTACATGTCTGGTAGTACTGCTCAGGGGATCTGACGGACAGCTCGGACAGACAGTAGTTCTGCTGGGGCTGGCTAAAGTGTTGGTATTTGGGGTGGGTCTCCTGGGGAGTGGGAATGCCTTGTAGTGGGGGCTGGGGCTCATAGCCACCCCTGGAGGGAGTCTGTTGGTAGCTGTAACTGTTCTGGGGTGGCGGGCGGTATCCCCCCTGCTTCAGACCACTGTGGCTGCCCATCTGCCTAGTGTACTGGGAGCTGGGCGGCATACTATATCCCTTGTAACAGTGGGGCATTGGGCTGCACTTCTCCATGTAGGAGGAGGAGGATGGCGAGGGGGACGGGGGATGTTGGGGGTAGTGGAGGTGGCTCTGGGGGTACATCAACGGGGACTGGCCTGGGTTTGCGGGATGGGGCTGGTGGTGTGGGCTGGTGTAGACCGGAGCAGAGGCCTGGTGGGGCTGGTGACACTGGCTCTGGGAGTGAGCCAGCATGTTCTGGTCCAGATACTGGGAGGACCCAGGGGGACCTGGCTCCATCCTGCCTACCATCTCCTGCTCGTACTGAGCTAGCTGAGCTGGGTCGTCCCACTTAGACTGATGGAGGTGGCCTTCACTCATATACTGGGCCGGGTATCCCCCCGGGCCCATGTGATTGCTGTAGCCGCCTGCCTGCATATGCTGGGGAGTGGGAGGAGGTCCTTGGCTCCCCCCACTGTAAGCCTTCTTATCATGAGGCGTCGAACCTCCTCCACCACCCACACCACCACCCACACCGCCTCCATTACCCTGGGGGTATCCAGGGTATGCCTGCTGGCTGTAACAGTCCTTAGGTCCAGGTATGGGTCCACTTCCTGGTCCAGGTCCGGCTCCTGGTCCCGCTGGAGGCATCCCTGTAGCGGTGGCCAGCGCGTGCGCCTCGTAGACCTGCCTGGTCTGTCCGTGGTGGGGGTGTTGTCGGTAGCTCTCCAGGCGTGATAATTCATGGTGCTCCTGCTGGTAGCAGGGCTGGTTGCCATGGAAACCGCTCCTCTCTCTGCTGAACGACTGCATGGCTCCAGCTATAGGAGGGGCGGGGGGAGGGAGGGGGTCGGGGGTGGGGGTGTTCTGACAGAGAGAGAGAGAGAGAGATGAGAGAGAGATGAGAGAAGGAGTGGAGAGGGAGATGGGGAAAGAGGGGGGGGGGGGATAGAAAAACAGAAGAGAGAAGGAGGGGGTGTTAGTATCACAGAGCCAGGACATTACATCTCTACCTTCACGTCTCTAACCCCAACATCCTTTATCTCACCAGGAAAGATCAGAGACACAACAACAAAGTCTTGCCTTTCTGAGATCAATTGACTTAATATCATGTTCAATTAAAAGAAATGCTCGATTTGAATTCACAAGTAATGTTACTGTACACACCTGTACACAGCTGCACTGGAAATACATTCAAATGATTGATTTTCCCTTGACAGATTCTAAGCAACGGACATATCTTCTGTGCAAGATAAGATGGAGTCTGGACTCTGGTCAGGGAACAGTGAACAAGCTAGAATACTGCGGCCATTTCAACCATCTCAAGATGGAGGGAGCTAGCCCGTTGTTGGCGGAGCTGCGATTGTCAGGTCATGCAGGAGGCAGTGTGAGTCAGACATGTCTGTTAATGTGAGCTGCCGTCCAAACCAAGCCCGCCACGCAAGGACACGACCTCTGGAGGGGAAACCAGAATAGACGGGGCACAAGAAAACACATAACCAGATAACTTGTGTGATGAATAGATGAGGTGTTAAGAGATAACGGTCGATTGAGATGTTCTGTGACCAAATCCCGTCAATGTCATTCTGCATGAAAAATCTCATGGGAATTTTCACTGTGTTTTTGTGAGGCTATTGTTACTCAATATTTACTTGTAATATGCAAGCACATGTTTCAGTATCACATTACAGCCATTAGCCCTCTCTCTCTCTCTCTCTCTCTCTCTCTCTCTCTCTCTCTCTCTCTCTCTCTCTCTC